>NC_084737.1:71020620-71145620 GCF_033978785.1 Entelurus aequoreus
CGAATAAAAACATGTTTTTCCTCTGTTTCGGATTAAAAGCAAAACAATACAAACTTTAGAGTCACATGTTTTTTATTGTATCGTTGGTCATGTTTTTAATCCAAAAAGATAACTACATAATTGTTTTCCCTAATATAAACCCCATTTCCATATGAGTTGGGAAATTGTGTTAGATGTAAATATAAACGGAATACAATGATTCACAAATCATTTTCAACCCATATTCAGTTGAATATGCTACAAAGACAACATATTTGATGTTCAAACTGATAAACTTTTTTTTTGTGTGCAAATAATCATTAACTTTAGAATTTGATGCCAGCAACACGTGACAAAGAAGTTGGGAAAGGTGGCAATAAATACTGATAAAGTTGAGGAATGCTCATCAAACACTTATTTGGAACATCCCACAGGTGAACAGGCAAATTGGGAACAGGTGGGTGCCATGATTGGGTATAAAAGTAAATTCCATGAAATGCTCAGTCATTCACAAACAAGGATGGGGCGAGGGTCACCACTTTGTCAACAAATGCGTGAGCAAATTGTTGAACAGTTTAAGAAAAACCTTTCTCAACCAGCTATTGCAAGGAATTTAGGGATTTCACCATCTACGCTCCGTAATATCATCAAAGGGTTCAGACAATCTGGAGAAATCACTGCACGTAAGCAGCTAAGCCCGTGACCTTCCATCCCTCATGCTATACTGCATCAACAAGAGACATCAGCGTGTAAAGGATATCACCGCATGGGCTCAGGAAAACTTCAGAAACCCACTGTCAGTAACTACAGTTGGTTGCTACATCTGTAAGTGCAAGTTAAAACTCTCCTATGCAAGGCGAAAACCGTTTATCAACAACACCCAGTAACGCCGTCGGCTTCGCTGGGCCTGAGCTCATCTAAGATGGACTGATACAAAGTGGAAAAGTGTTCTGTGGTCTGACGAGTCCACATTTAAATTGTTTTTGGAAACTGTGGACGTCGTGTCCTCCGGACCAAAGAGGAAAAGAACCATCCGGATTGTTATAGGGGCAAAGTTGAAAAGCCAGCATCTGTGATGGTATGGGGGTGTATTAGTGCCCAAGACATGGGTAACTTACACATCTGTGAAGGCGCCATTAATGCTGAAAGGTACATACAGGTTTTGGAGCAACATATGTTGCCATCCAAGCAACGTTACCATGGACGCCCCTGCTTATTTCAGCAAGACAATGCCAAGCTACGTGTTACATCAACGTGGCTTCATAGTAAAAGAGTGCGGGTACTAGACTGGCCTGCCTGTAGTCCAGACCTGTCTCCCATTGAAAATGTGTGGCGCATTATGAAGCCTAAAATACCACAACGGAGACCCCCGGACTGTTGAACAACTTAAGCTGTACATCAAGCAAGAATGGGAAAGAATTCCACCTGAGAAGCTTAAAAACGTTCCCAAACGTTTACTGAGTGTTGTTAAAAGGAAAGGCCATGTAACACAGTGGTGAACATGCCCTTTCCCAACTACTTTGGCACGTGTTGCAGCCATGAAATTCTAAGTTAATTATTATTTGCAAAAAAATAATAAAGTTTATGAGTTTGAACATCAAATATCTTGTCTTTGTAGTGCATTCAATTGAATATGGGTTGAAAAGGATTTGCAAATCATTGTATTGCGTTTATATTTACATCCAACACAATTTCCCAACTCATATGGAAACGGGGTTTGTACAAATTTAAGAAAAAAATCTTTAAACAAAAAGTGATTTTTGTGCTTTATATGAACCAAAAAATGTAGTTACATACTTTTACTTGCATAGTGATCAGTTTTTTAAATACACAGAAATGTGACCTTCAATAATACATTTCTATGTTCCGGGTAAAAGGGAAACAGTGTTTCAAAAAATCTTGTTTCGGATGAAATGTTTGTTTATTATCCTGTTTTTTTGCCAAACTAACAACAGGAACTCCATTTTTTCCTTTCTCTGCACCACAGGTCAGTAGTCACTCGGAGCCGTCGTCTCAGTCTCTGAGTCTCCAGCAGCCCCCTCAGCCTGTGCCGCCTCCCCCCCCTCCGCAGCCCCAGTACGGTCTGCCCGTCCCGGAGTCCCGGGATAAGCACCTCTGCTTCTCGGACTTCGAGAACCTGAGCGCGTCCTTCCGCAGCCTGTATAAGTGCGTCTTTGAGCAGTCTTTCTCGCAGCAAGGTAGGTGTCAGCCCTCGCATTGTTGGCAGATTACACTTTTATCTGTCCGTGTTTGCCGCTCCGACGTCTGCACTTACACTCGTTCACAGAAGAACAGGAAGGTGGGGAAAAAAGAAGAAAAAAAAACACCCCTGCATGTCAAGCTTCCTGCACATAATTAACTGTCAAGCTTAAGCTCTTGAAATTGATGTGCAACTTTAATATTGCTTTCGCAGCACTGCATTAACCTCACAGCTCGCGCACGCTACCCCTGCCTCGATTGTATTTTAATAAACAAACAATCTGCTGTTCCGCATATCTGCATTTTACGGCCCGCTCAGTCAAACGAGCACAGGCAATTAAGAACCAAGAATTCATCGGAAGGCGAGGAAAAAGACAAACGCATCTGCAGCTTTGATAGCAGCTAATTAGATTGCTTCTGAAGTTTGTGAAGCATCTTGCTAATTGCTTCCTGAAGCTTTCAGGTCACCCGGCCTCCTCCCACTTGGGCCTCCTCGCCATCCCACCGCCCTCTGATAACATCCCCTCGTTCTCCCTCACTTCCTCCTTCGCCATGCATCCTCTTGTTTAGAAGAGATTGATGCGCTCTGCTGAGCTCCACAGCGGCTGCCTGGATTCTCCCTCTGACAAGGTCTTCTTCGATATGTGCTCAGGCGTGCATATGCAGAACAGGGAGTACGCTGATGATGGAATACCTCCACAAATAGTTTGATGGAGGAAATTGAGTCTAGGGAGATGCTGTGCACAAAAATACTGTATTTTCCGGACTATAAGGTGCACTTAAAATCTTTTTTTTTTTCTTAAAACTGGACGGTGCACCTTATAACTTAAAGGCCTATACTGAAACCCACTACTACCGACCGCGCAGTCTGATAGTTTATATATCAATGATGAAATCTTAACATTGAAACACATGCCAATACGGCCGGGTTAACTTATAAAGTGCAATTTTAAAAATTCCCGCCACACTTCCGGTTGAAAAACTCCTTTGGATATGATTTATGCGCGTGACGTCACAAAATCCACGGAAGTGGTTGGACCCCATCGGACCCGATACAAAAACCTCTTGTTTTCCTCGACAAAATTCCACAGTATTCTGGACATCTGTGTTGGTGAATCTTTTGCAATTTGTTTAATGAACAATGGAGGCTGCAAAGAAGAACGTTGTAGGTGGGATCGATCGGTGTATTAGCGGCTAAGTACAATACTTACAGCAACACAACAAGGACTACTTACTTAGCAGACGCCTAGCCGATGCTTGCCGCCAAACCCACGGATGAAGTCCTTCGTCGCGCCGTCGATCGCTGGAATGCAGGTGAGCACGGCTGTTGATGGGAAGATGAGGGCTGGCTGGCGTAGGTGGAGCGCTAATGTTTTTTTTATAGTTCTGTGAGGTCCGGTTGCTAAGTTGCTAAATTAGCCTTAGCGTCGTTAGCAACAGCATTGTTAAGCTTTACCAGGCTGAGAATTTTTAACCGTGTAGTTACATGTACATGGTTTAATAGTATTGTTGATCTTCTGTCTATCCTTCCAGTCAGGGGTTTATTTCTTTTGTTTCTATCTTCATTTGAGAACGATGCTATCACGTTAGCTCAGTAGCTAAGTGTGTCACCGATGTATTGTCGTGGAGATAAAAGTCACTTTAAATGTCCATTTCGCGTGCTCGACTCTCATTTTCAAGAGGATATAGTATCCTTCACTGTAACGTTCCTCATCTACGAATCTTTCATCCTCGCTCAAATTAATGGGGTAATCGTCGCTTTGTCACTCCGAATCTCTCTCGCTCCATTGTAAACAAAGGAAAATTGTGAGGAATATTACCTCCTGTGACGTCACGCTACTTCAGGTACAGGCAAGGCTTTTTTTTTATCAGCGAGCAAAAGTTGCGAACTTTATCGTCGATTTTCTCTACTAAATCCTTTCAGCGAAAATATGGCAATATCGCGAAATGATCAAGTATGACACATAGAATGGATCTGCTATTCCCGTTTAAATAAAAAAAATTCATTTCAGTAGGCCTTTAATGTACGGAATAATTCTGCGTTTTGCTTACCCACCTCAAAGCAATTTTATTTTGTACATGGTGTAATGATAAGTGTGACCAGTAGATGGCAGTCAAACATAAGAGATACGTGTAGGCTGCACTATGATGGCAATATGACTCAAGTAAACAACACCAACATTTTATATGTTCTATTGAAACTATAGAACATTACACACGGCGCTCAAAAATATATCAAAAATGTTTTAGTGCGACTTTGGTAAGCTATGAAGCTATCCAGGAGATCGCAAAAAGCCGCTGCCTGACCAGGGCTCAGAAAATCTGCAAAGACTCCTCCCACCCCCACCAAGGACTGTTTTCACTGCTGGACTCTAGAAAGAGGTTCCGCAGCCTCCGAAGCAGAACCTCCAGGTTCTGTAACAGCTTCTTCCCTCAGGCCGTAAGACTCTTGAACGCATCATAATTAAATTATCCCCTCAACTCCCCCCAAAATGGATTAACTCGCTAGAATAAAAAAGACAATATAACATAAATCCATAAACGTAGACGCATGTGAAAAAGTGCAATATATTTATCTGTACAGTAATCTATTTATTTATTTATACATACAGTATTTATATATATTTATTTATTTTATATATATATATATTTATATATTATTTATATGTATTTATTTATTTATATATGCACCTTATTGCTTTTTTATCCTGCACTACCATGAGCTTATGTAACGAAATTTTGTTCTTATCTGTGCTGTAAAGTTCAAATTTGAATGACAATAAAAAGGAAGTCTAAGTCTAAGTCTAAGCTGCACCGCTTGATGTGCTTCAACATACGAGTATTATTATGGTGTGTGTATAAGGTAAGACATATTATCTGGTGTTTATTTTCGCAAAATTATGCAAAAGCAACTTTTCCTACCTTCTGGTACCTGCTGATCTGTATTTGGGATCTGCATAAATCCTGAAAAATTCCGCCTTTGTAGTCCGTGCCGACACCGTAGTCGATAAGCATCTTCTTTTTCTCTATCTTCTTGTTATGCCATTTCTAATATAAAGTAGCGTAAAGTTCTTACTCATATCTGCCAGTAAACTCGCCATGAAAGTGCTAAAACATACCGGTGTAGTGATTTCTTATTATTCACCCAAGGAACTTTAGTTTTTAGAGTTCCGGTCGGACGGTTTTTCACGGGACACATTTTCGGCCTCGTTGTTGTTTCAGAATTAGGATATGCTGCTCTGTTATTGATTTAAGTAAAGTCTGAATGTCATTAAAACAGTTAGCTCCATCTTTTGACACGTCTTCCACTCCCGGGAGAATACGCTGCCGAAGGTGAGCCACGTAAATAAGACCGCCCGCAAAACGGCGCATCCGGAAGCAACTGTCAGAAAGCGGCTTGAAGATGATCTGTAAAACATCATCTATGCAACATTTTGACCAAAGAACCACCATTACATGTTATGTTTTCAATTTAATGCACTCTATAATCCGGTGCGCCTTATATATGAAAAAAGATCGAAAATAGACCATTCATCAGCAGTGCGCCTTATAATCCGGTGCGCCCTATAGTCTGGAAAATACGGTACCTGAAATTACAATAGATTACATGTGTACTATTAGGAATACAATAACTGTACCTATAGAATCAAATAGGGGTGTCCAGATCAGAAATTATTTTGTTACAGTAAATGTTCAATTTGCTGGTATTGTTGTAAATCATATGATGTTGTCACAGTTGTAGCATTGGTTGCGGTTGTTGGCTTGATCCCAGGATCCAGAGAAGGCAGGCGGTGTGTGAACAGAAGTTCCCTTTATCAGATGTCAAGCAGAGTATCAAAAACAGTCGGCCACGGCTGAAAATTCAAAAGATGGCAATAATCAGGAGAAGAAATACAAAGCATGAACTACACAACTGAAGTGGGCACTCAACAATGCACCGGTGCTGTCTGAGAAGCAGAGCTGGCAAGTATAACGGCGTGGCAAAGTTGGTAGAGTGGCTGTGCCAGCAATCGGAGTGTTGCTGGTTACTGGGGTTCAATTCCCACCTTCTACCTTCCTAGTCACGTCCGTCGTGTCCTTGGGCAAGACACTTCACCCTTTGCCTCTGATGGCTGCTGGTTAGCGCCTTGCATGGCAGCTCCCGCCATCAGTGTGTGAATGTGGGTGTGAATGGGTGAATGTGGAAATAGTGTCAAAGCGCTTTGAGTACCTTGAAGGTAGAAAAGCGCTATACAAGTATAACCCATTTATCATTTAATCAGTGATTATCCACAGGTGAGTCTCCTAATCACCAAACAGAGAGGAGAGGGCACATACAGGAAGTGGGGAAAAAAAACATAGTGTAATAGTAAATCAAGACCTTAGCACCACAATTTCATTGCTTAGTAGAACACGAAAATACATATTTTGTAGTATTAAAATAAAAAAACTATCGATTTAATCACTTTAAATTCAATCATATGCTGATACTATACTAGGTATCGACATCTGGATCGATCACCACTACTTAACATTGAAACTTTAGCGGCTAGCATCTGGTGTCGTTCTGTTCCGCGTGTGTGTGTCTTGCATGCTTAGCCATTCCTTTCCCTCTAGTCCTCCAGTGATAATGTACTTTGAAGAAACTTTTTTTCTCCTTCCATGGTGGTGAGGGTTAGTACAGTCAGCATCTTAGAAACGGCTTCGCACTGTAGATAGACAACGCGTTCATTGCAGCGTCCTCAAAATTTGGAGGTGATGTTCTGGCAAGACTTCATGCAACTCTTGCAGGTGTGTAACAAGGAATATGCAAATGTGATTGTGTATCCCTGAGCGGGCAACTTCTGGCACATCGCTGTGGTAAGGATCGGTTGAAAAAGGCAAACACTGGATCGGATCCAATCCTCAGCACTAGTGTTGTAACGATACCAATATTTTGATACCGGTACCAGTACTAAAATTATTTTGGTACTTTTCAGTACTTTTTTAGATAAAGGGTACCACAAAAAAATTGCATTATTGGCTTTATTTTAACAAAAAATCTTAGGGTACATTAAACATATGTTTCTTATTGCAGTTAAGTCCTTAAATAAAATAGTGAGCATACAAGACAACTTGTGTTTTAGTAGTACGTAAACAAACAAAGGCTCCTAATTAGTCTGCTGACATATGCAGTAACATATTGTGTCATTTATCATTCTATTATTTTGTCAACATGATAAAGGACAAGTGGTAGAAAATTAATTATTAATCTACTTGTTCATTAACTGTTAATATCTGCTTATTTTCTGTTTTAACATGTTCTGTCCGCACTTCTGTTAAAATGTAATAATCACTTATTCTTCTGTTGTTTGATACTTTACATTAGTTTTGGATGATACCACAAATTTGGGTATCAATCCGATACCAAGTCGTTACAGGATCATAAATTGGTCATATTCTCATATTGGTCAAGTCCTCATGTGTCCAGGGACATATTTCCTGAGTTTATAAACATAATATACATTTGAAAAAATACGAAAGAAGATGTTGTGATGCCAAAAAATATTGACGTAATCATAGTAGTATCGACTAGATACGTGCCTGTACTTGATATCATTACAGTGTAGATTCACCCATGGCGTTTGTTTACATGTTGATGCCAGTGAGCTACGGTGTGTCGTGAAGCATGTTTAGCTATTCCTCGTCCTGCAGGGATGATACTTGTAAGAAACTTACTTTATTTGTCGCCATGGAGACCAGGATTAGTGATTTAGAAGTAGCTAAAACATTGCAGACGGCGGATGGACTTTAGCCATGTCTTCAAGCACCTCTTCCAGAGGGCGTTTCAGTGTTATAACTTCACCTTCATCGTTAGTTTTTAAGCCAAAATGCGTCCGTTCTCACTTTTCTGTCTACACACTGTGTGTGCTTGTAAGTACTCAGTGATTGTGCACTGCCGAACATGCTTGTCTGCTCGTAAAACCAGCGGGCGCAGGGGGGTGCGGGACCGGTGCATTTCAGAGACGGTATCGTACCGAAAATGATTCATTAGTATCGCGGTACTATACTAATACCGGTATACCGTACAACCCTAATCAGCACAATTAGAAAATCAACTGTTAAAACGTAATATGGCATTTATTTGTCTTTGAATTACATGATAACATAAAACGAATATCCCTTTACGATCCACAGAATAAATGAGTCAGAAAACAACAAGCTTTAGGTTTATGCGGGGTTCCCATTGGCCAGTAAAATATGGATGAAACAAGGCTATGAAGGGACTTTAAAAGACTGCGATAAACAGCTGAGTTGGCGGAGAGCTGAGGGGATAAAAGACTGAATATAGGACAAAAATAGCGTTTATAGGCAGGTAAAGCCAATCGACTCCCTGTCAGCAATATTGAAAATTCCCAGGCGATGACGCTCTCAGAATCATGGCGGTCTTTATGAACCTGACGGTGGCAAAAAAGAGCCGCTGTCCTCTCGTTTCACTTCAGTGGTCTTTGACGAGGTCTTGCAGGTGCAGCGTAGACGGCTCGCGTCGGCAGTAAGAGAGGACGCTAGCAGACAAGAGGCCAAACCACTGCTCGTAAATGGCAACATAAACATGCTGAACCATTTGAGTCAAGTCTTCATGGACATTTTAGACTTAGAGAAACTTGATTGATCCACAAGGGAAGTTGTTCCACACAGTAGGTCAGGACTCCTCTTCCTCCTATCCAGGAGATGGCAAAAAGCCGCTGCCTGACCAGGGCTCAGAAAATCTGCAGAGACTCCTCCCACCCCCACCAAGGACTGTTTTCACTGCTGGACTCTAGAAAGAGGTTCCGCAGCCTCCGTAGCAGAACCTCCGTAGCAGAACCTCCAGGTTCTGTAACAGCTTCTTCCCTCAGGCCGTAAGACTCTTGAACACATCAAAATAATCCCCTCAATTCCCCCCCAAAATGGATTAACTCGCTGGAACATAAAGACGATATAACATACATCCATAAACGTGGATGCATATGCAAAAGTGCAATAGATTTTCTGTACAGTACCGTATTTCCTTGTATAGCCGCAGGGGCGTTAATTAATTTAAAACCTCCTGTCACTCCTGCGTTTACCGGAAACCGGCGGGATGGCCGTGCATGCGGTAATTATTTTAAAACCTCTTCTCACTCCGGCGTTTACCAAAAGGAATCCATAAAATTTAGGCGTGCGCTTTGAGTGTGATGTAAGCATACCATCATGAAAAGCACATTTAATTAAAAAAACGTTATTATGGTCTTACCTGTACTTATAAATGGAGTCCATTTGCAGCTCCTTCTGACCAAAAGCATCGATAACTTGTTTATAGAAGTCTTCCTTATTTTCTTTCTTCAGTTTTAAAAGTCTCTGTTTCGATGGAGATATTCCTTTAATTATTACCTCCTGCTTCGATTGAAAGTCCAGTTTAGAAAACTGTTTTATTTTAGATACCGGTATGTAATCCTCCTTGTTAAAAGGAAGAAAAAAAATCTCTTGCTGCGTGTGTTCACTTCTTCTGCAGTACCGGAAGTCGCAAGAAGGATCACTAGCGCGGCAGCGCCCTTTACCACCAGGAGGCGGGAGTCATTTAATGACTTATACAGTATTTCACACACGCAGCTACGGTATATTAATAAAACATAGCTGCTTACTGTTCTCTTTAGCATACTGTACCGGTATTCAATAGCTTGGACCTTAAATCCTACTGAAAAGCTCTTTATCTTTTTTCCTTTGTGCGATTGTAAACTACTGAAAGCAGCTTCCTCCATTTTGAAAATGAGGACAGATGCGTCACTCGTGACGTAACAAATTTGACCCGGTGGAAGTTCTAGCCATATGCTAAATATTTTGACCCGGCGAAAATTATAGACATGCGATAATAAAATTAATATTTTGCGAAACGAATTTGATCCAGCTTCAATAATAAACCGGCGATAAGGCCAAGCATGCGTTAATTATTTTGAGAAACGACTTTGACCCGGCAGTAATTCTAGACGTGCGAATACTATATTCCCTGCGCCAATTCAAGGAAATACGGTAATCTATTTATTTACATCTGCACCTTATTGCTGTTTTATCCTGCACTACAACGAGCTAATGCAACGAAATTTTGCATAAAAAAAACCTGTTTACTACCTTCTAAATACATGTTTTCAATATTATGAGAGCCCTCTGTGGGGCGGTATAGCTCGGTTGGTAGAGTGGCCGTGCCAGCAACTTGAGGGTTCCAGGTTCGATCCCCGCTTCTGCCAACCTAGTCACTGCTGTTGTGTCCTTGAGCAAGACACTTTACCCACCTGCTCCCAATGCCACCCACACTGGTTTAAACATTTTAACATAGATATTGGGTTTCACTATGTAAAGCGCTTTGAGTCACTAGAGAAAAGCGCTATATAAATATAGTTCACTTCACTTCACACCATTTAGTCAGCTATACACTCTTTTAATCCGATATAGTAATAGCCAATCAGTGGCCACTATACTGAACAGTGGGCTCTTATTGGTTTGATCTCCTATCGTGGCCAATACTACTGTAGTATTTATATTTGTAGTTTGTTTAGCCATTTTTATACTTGAAAATGCTGAATTTAATCGGCAATATAGTGAAACCAAAATGTTTGAAGTGCGATGTGGCGAGGGACGACTGTATAGCATAACCTCCTAAGCAGAGTATAAAAAGTAGAGTCTAAGTTTCTAAGCAAAAGCACTTTTTAAAAAGCCTTTCATACTAGTGTTTTAATTTGTAGTAGTGTTATGTTAAAGGCCTACTGAAATGAATTTGTTTTATTTAAACGGGGATAGCAGATCCCTTCTATGTGTCATACTTGATCATTTCGCGATATTGCCATATTTTTGCTGAAAGGATTTAGTATCTAACAACGACGATAAAGTTCGCAACTTTTGGTCGCTGATAAAAAAAAGCCTTGCTTATACCGGAAGTAGCGTGACGTCACAGGAGGAAGGATTCCTCACAATTCCCCATTGTTTACAATGGAGCGAGAGAGATTCGGACCGAGAAAGCGACGATTACCCCATTAATTTGAGCGAGGATGAAAGATTTGTGGATGAGGAACGTGAGAGTGAAGGACTAGCGTGCAGTGCAGGACGTATCTTTTTTCGCTCTGACCGTAACTTAGGTACAAGGGTTCATTGGATTCCACACTCTCTCCTTTTTCTATTGTGGCTCACGGATTTGTATTTTAAACCACCTCGGATACTATATCCTCTTGAAAATGAGAGTCGAGAACGCGAAATGGACATTCACAGTGACTTTTATCTCCACGACAATACATCGGTGAAGCTCTTTAGCTACGGAGCTAACGTGATAGCATCGTGCTTAAATGCAGATAGAAACAAAATAAATAAACCCCTGACTGGAAGGATAGACAGAAAATCAACAATACTATTAAACCATGGACATGTAACTACACGGTTAATGCTTTCCAGGCTGGCGAAGCTTAACAATGCTGTTGCTAACGACGCCATTGAAGCTAACTTAGCAACGGGACCTCACAGAGCTATGCCAAAAACATTAGCTATCCACCTACGCCAGCCGGCCCTCATCTGCTCATCAACACCCGTGCTCACCTGCGTTCCAGCGATCGACGGAGCAACGAAAGACTTCACCCGTTCATAGATGCGGTCGGCGTCCCGGAGACGGAGGAAGTCAAGGTGAGGTCGGCGGCTAGCGCGTCTGCTATCCATCTCAAAGTCCTCCTGGTTGTGTTGCTATAGTCCGCCGCTAATACACCGATCGCACCTACAGCTTTCTTCTTTGCAGTCTCCATTGTTCATTAAACAAATTGCAAAAGATTCACCAACACAGATGTCCAGAATACTGTGGAATTTTGGGATGAAAACAGAGCGTTTTGTATTGGATACAATGGGTCCGAATACTTCCGTATCAACCATTGACGTCACGCGCATACGTCATCATACATAGACGTTTTCAACCGGAAGTGTGGCGGGAAATTTAAAATTGCACTTTATAAGTTAACCCGGCCGTATTGGCATGTGTTGCAATGTTAAGATTTCATCATTGATATATAAACTATCAGACTGCGTGGTCGGTAGTAGTGGCTTTCAGTAGGCCTTTAATGTATTAATCTTGTCTGTGTATTTTATCTTGCTGTTTTTTTAGTGTATTGTTTTGTTCAATGTATTTTATATAATGTTTGTGTGGATATTTATGTATGTTTGAGAGCAAAAACTATCTTATATTTTGCGTTGGAATGAATAAATTACGACCTGACCTAACTTCACTTAATCAAGGCTAACCTAACCAAACCTAGTACTTTACCGCTCAGTACTTCGTTGGCTAGTCCTTGCTCTATTCAGCATTGATTGATCTACACTAGCATTACCAAGTACTACCCGGTAGTGTTTGTGGTTGTCATCTGGGGTCCGAAGCATGCAACATTTGTGTTACGGACTGTGGATGCAGACACAACAGACAAAACAACTTTCATTAGGAAATGCACAGACACAAATAGTGCATACAGAGCACAGGAAGCATAGGAAAAGCTATGCAGCATGACACACCCCGATTGGCTCAGACTAAGGAAGTGGTGGCAAAAAACAAGTGGAAACACAAAATAAAAGTGCTGGACAGAAAATAAAGCAAAATACAAGAAAGTAATACCTGTCATGAGAGGGTATGGCAATTTGAAGGTCATTAAATTCATCCTGTGACCCTATTCTCATCTGTAATAATATGTATTTTTTGTGCAAATATGATTGTTCTCCTTCATTTTTGTTAGATTTTCTTATTCCCCAGACTAAGGGACGGGAGCTGGGTACTGTGCAGTGGTAAACTGTTCAATTATATACTCTTTTTTTTTAAAGTATTGTACAATACAGAACATTTTTGACACATTCAAAAAATATTTTTGGAAGTTTTGTTTACTCCTGATTGATTAAGACACTGTGTTATCCACTGAGCTGGAAGGTGCTGGCATTTAAGAGAGATACACTACATTGCCAAAAGTATTTGGCCACCTGCCTTGACTCACATATGAACTTGAAATGCCATCCCATTCGTAACCCACAGGGTTCAATATGATGTCGGTCCACCTTTTGCAGCTATTACAGCTTCAACTCTTCTGGGAAGGCTGTCCACAAGGTTGTGGAGTGTGTTAATAAGAATTTTCGACCATTCTTCGAAAAGCGCATTGGTGAGGTCACACACTGATGTTTGTCGAGAAGGCCTGGCTCTCAGTCTGCGTTCTAATTCATCCCAAAGGTGTTCTATCGGGTTCAGTTCAGGACTTTGTGCAGGCCAGTCAAGTTCATCCACACCAGACTCTGTCATCCATGTCTTTATGGACCTTGCTTTGTGCACTGGTGCACAGTCATGTTGGAAGAGGAAGGGGCCCGCTCCAAACTGTTCCCACAAGGTTGGGAGCCTGGAATTGTCCAAAGTGTTCTGGTATCCTAGAGCAGTGGTCCCCAACCTTTTTGTCGCTGCGGACCGGTCAACGCTTGAAATTGTGTCCTACGGACCGGGTGGGGGGTTTATTTATTTGATTTTAATTTTTTTTTATTTTTTTTGTCATAAAGAAATATAATCATGTGTGCTTACGGACTGTATCCCTGCAGACTGTCTTGATCTATACTGATATATAAAGTATATATTGTGTTTTTTATGTTGATTTAATTAAAAAAAAAAAAAAAACTTTTTTTTTTTATTTTTTTTTTTTAATTTCTTGTGCGGAAGAAATTTTAAAAAAAAAATTAAAACAAATTTAAAAAATATATATATATATATATTTTTTTGTACAAACACACTGTACAACGCGGCCCGGTTGTTGAGGACCACTGTCCTAGAGCATTCAAAGTTCCTTTCACTGGCACTAAGGTGCCAAGCCCAACTCCTGAAAAACAACCCCACATCATAATTCCTCCTCCACCAAATATGACACTCGGCACAATGCAGTCCGAAATGTACCGTTCTCCTGGCAACCTCCAAACCCAGACTCGTCCATCAGATTGCCAGAGGGAAAAGCGTGATTCATCACTCCAGAGAACGTGTCTCCACTGCTCTAGAGTCCAGTGGCGACGTGCTTTACACCACTGCATCCGACGCTTTGCATTGGACTTGGTGATGTATGGCTTAGATGCAGCTGCACGGCCATGGAAACCCATTCCATGAAGCTCTCTGCGTACTGTACGTGGGCTAATTGGAAGGTCACATGAAGTTTGGAGCTCTGTAGCAACTGACTGTGCAGAAAGTCTTTGCACTATGCGCTTCAGCATCCGCTGACCCCTCTCTGTCAGTTTACGTGGCCTACCACTTCGTGGCTGAGTTGCTGTTGTTCCCAAACTCTTCCATTTTCCTATAATTAAGCCGACAGTTGACTTTGGAATATTTAGGAGCGAGGGAATTTCACATTTGTTGCACAGGTGGCATCCTATGACAGTTCCACGCTGGAAATCACTGAGCTCCTGAGAGCGGTCCATTCTTTCACAAATGTTTGTAGAAACAGTCTCCATGCCTAAGTGCTGGATTTTATACACCTGTGGCCGGGCCATGTGATTAGGACACCTGATTCTGATCATTTGGATGGGTGGCCAAATACTTTTGGCAATATAGTGTATTATTGTGTGAATTGTATTTACAAGCACTAAAGGCTCAACTTCTCAAAATAAAACCTAGTTAGCTGTCAATTCATAGTTAATCACTTTGTTGCTATTAAGAGGCGAAAGTTGTGGCAGGACAACACGTGGCTGCTTCACCATGATAACGATGCCCTGAGCATCAGTTCCGGTTCAAAAAGCACATCACCGTGCTGGGAGAAATCTCCCTCACTGACTTACCGACTACGTGTGATTTTTGTATTTTTTTTTTTACCTCTTTCTGAAGATCAAGAGGTTCCATCAAGGGGAACCGTTTTAAAGTTCAAGATGGCCATGACGACGGAGCTATGAAATATTCCGGAAGAACCCTTCCAGGAATGTCTGGCGGTGTGGCAGAGAAGGCTGTCAAAATGCGTCAGACTCTCGAGCGGGGGTCAGCAAACCCGCAGCTCTTTAGCGCCGCCTTAGTGGCTCCCTGGACCTCTTTCAGAGATGTGTGAAAATGGAAAAAGATGAAGAAAAAATATATATTTTTTGTTTTATTATATTTTCTGTAGAAGAACAAACATGACACAAACCTTCCTAATTGTTAGAAATCCCACTGTTTTTGTTACACATGCTTCACTGTTGAGAGTATTTGGCAAGCACGGTTTTGTCCTACTAATTTGAGCGATTTTCATGCCACTCCTTCTTTGTCTCATTTTGTCCACCAAACGTTATATGCTGTGCATGATTGCACAATGGTGAGCTTTGTTGATTTTATTGATTTGTCGGAATGTTCATCAGGCATATTTGGTCAATCCATGACTGCAAGCTAATCGATGCTAAAATGCTATTTAGGCTAGCTGTATGTATATATTGCATCATTATACCTAGTTTGTAGGTACAGTATATTTGATCTAATTTAATTTCCTTTACTTATGTCCTCTGTGTGTTTCATATACACTACCGTTCAAAAGTTTGGGGTCACATTGAAATGTCCTTATTTTTGAAGGAAAAGCACTGTACTTTTCAATGAAGATAACTTTAAACTAGTCTTAACTTTAAAGAAATACACTCTATACATTGCTAATGTGGTAAATGACTATTCTAGCTGCAAATGTCTGGTTTTTGGTGCAATATCTACATAGGTGTATAGAGGCCCATTTCCAACAACTATCACTCCAGTGTTCTAATGGTACAATGTGTTTGCTCATTGGCTCAGAAGGCTAATTGATGATTAGAAAACCCTTGTGCAATCATGTTCACACATCTGAAAACAGTTTAGCTCGTTACAGAAGCTACAAAACTGACCTTCCTTTGAGCAGATTGAGTTTCTGGAGCATCACATTTGTGGGGTCAATTAAACGCTCAAAATGGCCAGAAAAAGAGAACTTTCATCTGAAACTCGACAGTCTATTCTTGTTCTTAGAAATTAAGGCTATTCCACAAAATTGTTTGGGTGACCCCAAACATTTGAACGGTAGTGTATATTTGCATGTCTCATGACACGTTATCCGTATGTAATATTGGCTGCATTTCTCATAGTTGTTTGTGTGCCGTGTTGTTCCAGACCACAGCAAACGTTACCCAGCTTGCAAAGATTGTAATAAATCCATTAGAAGAAGACAGCCTGCCGTTTCCTTAAACTTGGACAAAGACATTTATACCTTTGGCCATTTTGAGCCAGTAATTTCCAGAAGTTATCTCATCCATGTTTCAAAAATGTGTAGAATAAAAATTTAAATACAACATTTCTCTCAACGAAGATTTGCGCCAGCCTTTGATAGTAGGCTAATATTGCTTACATCATGTGTTGCCTTCATTATAACACTTATATATACTTTTAACTTTTTGCGGCTCCAGACAGATTTTTTTGGGGTATTTTTGGTCCAATATGGCTCTTTCAACATTTTGGGTTGCCGACCTCTGCTCTAGAGGGATAACTTATACAGTATATAGATTTGATTAGCATCTTTAGGGACAGATGTCCTAGAACCTTTCTGACACACTGCATATTTTGTTACGCTTCAATTATCGTATTTTCCGCACTATAAGGCGCACCTAAAAACCTCCAATTTTCTCAAAAGCTGACAGTGAGCCTTATAATCCGGTGCACATTATATATGGACCAATATTGAGCCGCAACAGGTCTCGCAACTACGGTAAGCAGCCGCCGACTTCATTTCCCCCCGTAGAAGAAGAAGCGCGCGGTGCATGCTGGGATATATGACTGCGCGAGGCGTGCCGTTTCATTTCCATTTGTGTGTTTATGTAAAGACCAGTGGATCGTAAATGCCTGGGCTGATATATCAGTCTCAACTGTGGTCCGAGCTTTCAGGAAGGCAGGAATTGTCACTGAACTGCTAGACAACAGCAGCGACACCGACTCGATTAATGAAGATTTTGACGTATTCGCCCAACTGTTTAATTCAGACACTGAAGAAGAAGAAGAATTCGAAGGATTCGTGGATGAGGAATAACTTCATAAAGTGAGCTTTACATGTTTATTTTGTGTGTTGTGTTGTGTGACATTAACGTTTGAGCAACGTTGAGTTATTGATATATTGTTATTGCTCTGCACTATTTCGAGTGTTACTATATTGTGATTGCACTAACGTTTGATTTACCGTAACAGTATCACTGTTTTTTTACGTGTTTATTGAATCCGGGAAAAGTTCCCCTCCACTATGTGATATAAATGTTGCACTACATGTTATACCTTGCTGTTGTTAAAAGATAAACAAAATACCACGTCACTGACTTTACCTCGGGGAAAATAATAAAACAGCTGTTTATTCATGTTGGGAGTGAACGGAGTTGTCAGAACGCTGGTTTGTAATCTATTAATAAAGTTTGACTGACCTATCTGACTGTTTTGTTGACATTCCCTTTAGCGCAGCTCCATCTAATGGATGCATAACGTAACCCCAGCCTCTACTGTAGCGTCTATTCTATGCGCCTTATAATACGATGCGCCTTATATATGAACAACGTTTTAAAATAGGCCATTCATTGAAGGTGCGCCTTATAATCCGGTGCGCCTTATAGTGCGGAAAATACGGTACATGTGTTTATTTCTACTGTTTTTATTGTCACTCTTTTGATATCTTCACCTTGACTGTTCTTTTATCCGGGTAGGCTCACTTTTTCTCATTTCTGTTTTCTCAGTCAAAACTTTTTGTTTCTTTGGTTGTTTTGGAGCTTTGGCCATGACAACAGTAATTGCATGTGGGCGTTCTTCTTCTTCTTTTAGTTTATTGGCGGCACGCCGGCGTTGGCATTAACTTATGACTTTTTAACAGATGTGGAAAGGAGGTAATGACGTATTCTGTAAAGCAAGTCAGCACATTTGTAGTTTTTTGTGTGGCAGGGTTCCTGCCACCCTCCACAAAGTTGCTTAGTGCCAGTGAGAGCGACTCAGGCCATGACTGAGGTGTCATTCGACAGATTTTTTATTTTTATTTTTTTTGACTCTTTCAACATTTTGGGTTGCCGACCTCTGCTCTAGAGGAATAACTTATACCAGGGGTCACCAACCTTTTTGAAACCAAGAGCTACTTCTTGGGTACTGATTAATGCGAAGGGCTACCAGTTTTATACACACTTAAATAAATTGCCAGAAATAGCCAATTTGCTCAATTTACCTTTAACTCTATGTTATTATTAATAATTAATGATATTTACACTTAATTGAACGGTTTAAAAGAGGAGAAAACATGAAAATAATGACAATTAAATTTTGAAACATAGTTTATCTTCAATTTCGACTCTTTAAAATTCAAAATTCAACCGAAAAAAGAAGAGAAAAACTTAAAAAAAGAATTTATGGAACATCATTAGTAATTTTTCCTGATTAAGATTAATTTTAGAATTTTGATGACATGTTTTAAATAGGTTAAAATCCAATCTACACTTTGTTAGAATATATAACAAATTGGACCAAGCTATATTTCTAACAAAGACAAATCATTATTTCTTCTAGATTTTCCAAAACAAACATTTTAAAAGAAATTCAAAAGACTTTGAAATAAGATTTAAATTTGGTTCTACAGATTTTCTAGATTTGCCAGAATAATTTCTTTGAATTTTAATCATAATAAGTTTGAAGAAATATTTCACAAATATTCTTCGTCGAAAAAACAGAAGCTAAAATGAAGAATTAAATTAAAATGTATTTATTATTCTTTACAATAAATTTTAAAAATGTTTTACTTGAACATTGATTTAAATTGTCAGGAAAGAAAAGGAAGGAATTTAAAAGGTAAAAAGGTATATGTGTTTAAAAATCCTAAAATCATTTTTAAGGTTGTATTTTTTCTCTAAAATCGTCTTTCTGAAAGTTATAAGAAGCAAAGTAAAACAAATTAATGAATTTATTTAAACAAGTGAAGACCAAGTCTTTAAAATATTTTCTTGGATTTTCAAATTCTATTTGAGTTTTGTCTCTCTTAGAATTAAAAATGTCAGGCAAAGCGAAACCAGCTTGCTAGTAAATAAATACAATTTAAAAAATAGAGGCAGCTCACTGGTAAGTGCTGCTATTTGAGCTATTTTTAGAACAGGCCGGCGGGCTACTCATCTGGTCCTTACGGGCTACCTGGTGCCCGCGGGCACCGCGTTGGTGACCCCTGACTTATACAGTATATAGATTTGATTAGCATCTTTAGGGACAGATGTCCTAGAACTTTTCTGACACACTGCATATTTTGTTACACTTTATTTACATGTGTTTATTTCTACTGTTCCTATTGTCACTCTTTTGATATCTTCTCCTTGTCATCTTCTTATCTAACAGCTCTGATGGGGATGGCGGGGGAGTCCAACCAACAGACAAGGACCGCCTGCTCCTACCAGCACTCACCTGGCACGGGAAATGGTGTGGGCGGAGGAGGTGGCGGCCACCATCACCAGCACAACCACCACCATCCACACCACGCTCAGCAGCACCTGTCCGGCCACGGCCCACAGCACCCGTCTCTCTCCCACCAGAGCTGCCCGACTACAGGTGAGGGGACAAGGGTTTATATAATTAAAATTTTTAACCATCATACACAATCCCTATGTGAGACAGGAACAAACATGTATTTCCGTTTTCTGTGCGTTCTAAATAATAATAAACTGCTAGTAAGAGGAAGTTTACAATGCAGGTAATGGGAATACGATCTGTTTCGCCTATAAGTCTGCTGGAAACCATCCAAATACCTTCAACAATGTTTTCTATACATGCTGTATGTATGTATGTAATGTAACACATTTATGATAACATGTAATATTTACAGTATCATTTTGAAGCCTCAATTAAGAACTTTAAGTTTTGGCTGATTTTAGCGGCGGCAGTTGAAGAAAAACCGGTAGTGGTTTGCCAGAAGAAAGACCACATTTCCCATGAGGACTAGCGCATATAACGTCAAACTGACACGATAATACCACCATGATTCAGTATGATTGATCTTTCCACAGTAGGAACCGACATATTTTACTCAAACTTTATTTTTGCGGTTCGCAGTCATAGCATTGTTTTTTTCTCTATACAGTGCTTTTCAGTTTGTTGATAAATAATATTATTTGATATTTTACGGTAATGTGTTAATAATTTCACACATAAGTCGCCCCTGATTATAAGTCGCACCCCCGGCCAAACTATGAAAAAAACTGCCACTTGTAGTCCGAAAAATACGGTATGTCTTTTTAACGAATGTGTTAGGTGTGTACAGGGGAAGAAGTTTTTTTTTGTTTTTTTGCCCGGAAACCGTAAGTGCTCCCAGCATGCCATGCAGCACTTGATTTTCGACATCTTCACATGAAACCGTAACCTAATAAATCGTACATTAAATTGTTTAGTAGTGTGTAGTGTGAAACATGTACCGTATTTTTCGGATTATAAATCGCAGTTTTTTTTCATGCGACTTATACTCTGGAGCGATTTATATGTGAAATTATTAACACATTACCGTAAAATATCAAATAATATTATTTATCTCATTCACGTAAGAGACTAGAGCAGTGGTTCTTAACCTTGTTGGAGGTACCGAACCCCACCAGTTTCATATACGCAATCACCGAACCCTTCTTTAGTGAAAAATAAATGGTAAATGGGTTATACCTGTATAGCGCTTTTCTACCTTCAAGGTACTCAAAGCGCTTTGACACTATTTCCACATTCACACATTCACACACACATTCACACACTGATGGCGGGAGCTGCCATGCAAGGCGCTAACCACGACCCATCAGGAGTAAGAGTGGGGTGTCTTGCTCAAGGACACAATGGAGGTGACGAGGTTGGTAGAAAGTGGGAACCCTCGGGTTGCTGGCACGGCCGCTCTCCCAACCGCGCCACCCACAAAATGTAATTTTTTTTCAAATTCAAGACAAAGTTATGTTTTTTTACTGGTGCACAAAATGAACCGTGCATGAACATCACCTTGTTCAAAGAACAAAACCAACAGTGCATGAACTCACAACAAATTACACACCTGCAAATCAGATGGAAAATTAGAGGGAACATTGTTTGGGGGTATCCATAATACGCCGATAGGGAGAAGTTTTTATTTACACGATGAGTCGGGTGTGTCTTGACCTCCGCGGCGGAGGCTCCGCCGAACCCCTGAGGCCGACTCACCGAACCCCTAGGGTTCGATCGAACCCAGGTTAAGAACCAGTGGACTAGGCGTATATCAGCAATCGTCACACACACACGTCAACCAATAAAAATTTGGCGGGCGCTGGTCATGGCAGAAGTGCATTGTGAAAAAAAAGATGCGACCTGCTTCTACGTTCCGTACCTATGCAAATTGATCATTTCAACATTGGCGGTAACTTATAAAAACTGAGAAGGGCTGAACAAAAATGGCACCGAAAAGGAAATCATATACTGCAAGTTACAAGCTGGAAGTAGTGAAGTATGCAGCAGAAAACGCCAATCGAGCAGCAGAAAGAAAGTTTGGAGTAGGCGAGAAACTTGTAAGGGACTGGCGAAAAATTTCCCCCAAAAATGTGACTTATACTCTAGTGCAGGGGTCACCAACCTTTTTGAAACCAAGAGCTACTTCTTGGGTACTGATTAATGCGAAGGGCTACCAGTTTGATACACACTTAAATAAATTGCCAGAAATAGCCAATTTGCTCAATTTACCTTTAACTCTATGTTATTATTAATAATTAATGATATTTACACTTAATTGAATGGTTTAAAAGAGGAGAAAACACACAAAAAATGACAATTACATTTTGAAACATAGTTTATCTTCAATTTCGACTCTTTAAAATTCAAAATTCAACCGAAAAAAAGAAGAGAAAAACTAGCTAATTCGAATCTTTATGAAAAAATTAAAAAAATAATTTATGGAACATCATTAGTAATTTTTCCTGATTAAGATTAATTTTAGAATTTTGATGACAAAATAAATAGGTTAAACTCCAATCTGCACTTTGTTAGAATATATAACAAATTGGACCAAGCTATATTTCTAACGAAGACAAATCATTATTTCTTCTAGATTTTCCAGAACAAATTTTTTTTTAAAGAAATTCAAAAGACTTTCAAATAAGATTTAAATTTGATTCTACAGATTTTCTAGATTTGCCAGATTAATTTTTTTGAATTTTAATCATAATAAGTTTGAAGAAATATTTCACAAATATTCTTCGTCAAAAAAACAGAAGCTAAAATGAAGAATTAAATTAAAATGTATTTATTATTCTTTACAATAAAAAAATACATTTACTTGAACATAGATTTAAATTGTCAGGAAAGAAGAGGAAGGAATCTAAAAGGTAAAAAGGTATATGTGTTTAAAAATCCTAAAATCATTTTTAAGGTTGCATTCTTTTCTCTAAAATTGTCTTTCTGAAAGTTATAAGAAACAAAGTAAAAAAAATAATGAATTTATTTAAACAAGTGAAGACCAAGTCTTTAAAATATTTTCTTGGATTTTCAAATTCTATTTGAGTTTTGTCTCTCTTAGAATTAAAAATTTCGAGCAAAGCGAGACCAGCTTGCTAGTAAATAAATACAATTTAAAAAATAGAGGCAGCTCACTGGTAAGTGCTGCTATTTGAGCTATTTTTAGAACAGGCCAGCGGGCTACTCATCTGGTCCTTACGGGCTACCTGGTGCCCGCGGGCACCGCGTTGGTGACCCCTGCTCTAGTGCATGGGTGTCAAACTCTGGCCCGCCGTGTAATTTCACTTGGCCCTTGAGGCGATTCCAAATTAACACTAGAGCTGGCCCGCCGATTATACACAGCGGCGGTGCCGCGGTAACACCGCATTCACCGCTAATTGTCATACTTGCCGACCCTCCCGGGAGACTCCCAAATTTCAGTGCCCCTCCCAAAAATCGTCACGTCCGCTTTTCACCCAGTCCAGCAAATGCTGGCCCAGTCACATAATATGTGCGGCTTCTGCACGCGCACACACGTGAATGCAACGCATACTTGACCAACAGTGATACAGGTTACACTGAGGGTGCCCGTAAAAAATAACTTTAACACTGTTAGAAATAATGCACCACACTGTGAACCCACACCAAACAAGAATGACAAACACATTTCGGGAGAACATCCGCACCGTAAAACAACATAAACACAACAAAACCAATACCCAGAATCCCATGCAGCCCTAACTCTTCCGGGCTGCAATATACACCCCCGCTACCACCAAACCCCGCCCACCTCAACCGACGCACGGAGGGGGGGGGGCAGGGGGGGGGTGGTGGTAGGTGGGGTGTATATATATATATATATATGACTTATGAACACCTTCGTTCGATAATGAAGGTTGCCTCAGCTCAAAGCCTGAGCCCCGACATTAATGAACTAGCATCCAAGAAAAGATGTCAGGTATCTGGCTTGGGCACATCAGATTAGATCAGTGTGTTGCAAACTGAGCAGTTTATAGTCGTGAATGGTTGTTTTATTCATTGTTATTTTATTTTCTAATTTATTAGCCTGTGGAAAAAGTTAATGTTGATATTTACCTCAGAAAGCTGGAAATAGAAAAGAGGCATTACATTTTTATTTTAATTGTATTTGATATGCCATTGATATTTTTTTATTATTATTATTTGAAACTCGATTTTGCATGTCACTATAAAGTTATATAAGCCTTGCTTGTTCAATATTCAATGCAAAACTTATTTGGGTCCCTATTAAAAGGTTAATTTGTTCAACCTTAGCCCGCGGCTTTGTTCAGTTTTACATTTTGGCCCAATCTGTATTTGAGTTTGACACCCCTGCTCTAGTGCGACTTATATATGTTTTTTTTTTCCTTCTTTATTATGCATTTTCGGCCGGTGCGACTTATACTCCGGAGCGATTTATAATCGGAAAAAATACGGTATATTAGATGACAAAATGGAAAATATATATATTTGTAATGATTGTACTCACATGTAAGACTATTTCAATACACAGTTACATTTCCACAATGATATGCACATGCAGATGCAGGGGGTGCATGAATTCCAATGTGGAGCGCATCTCGCCAGAACACCGGATCACTTTTCAAAAAGTTATCGGCGGCTTTTGATTCAACGTGCAGAAAATGTCAGAAATGGGATTCGAGACGAGTAATTACATTTTGGTGCTGATCCTGATCACCGTCTGGATTCAGCAGGTGTTTACTGTTGAAAGGTAGTGCCTGGCGCTCTCGAAGGGCTTTTCTAGTTGATTATGCAATCATATTTACGTGCGGGACACTTTGCTAATAGTAAAAAAAAAAAAATAGTACCGTATTTTTCGGACCACAGGGCGCACCAGATTATAAGGCGCACTGCCGATGAGCGGGTCTATTTTCATACAAAATATGCACTGAATTATAAGGCGCATTAAAGGGGTCATATTTTATGTATATTTTTTCTACATTTCGAACACTTCATTGTGGTCTACATAACATTTAATGGTTCTTTGGTCAAAATTTTGCATAGATTATGTTTTACCGACCATCCTCAAGCCAATTTCTGTCCGTCGCTTCAGGATACGCCGTTTAGTGGGCGGGTCCTACTTACGTGACTCCACTTCGATAGCGTCTTCTCCCCGTCATCTTTGTTGTATAGGTCGTTTTTTGCGCTTCCATAGCGAGTCTACCGACAGATATACGTTAGAACTAGAGATGTCAGATAATATCGGGCTGCCGATATTATCGGCCGATAAATGCTTTAAAATGTAATATCGGAAATTATCGGCATCGGTTTCAAAATTATCGGTATCGGTTTCAAAAAGTAAAATTTATGACTTTTTAAAACACCGCTGTACGTAGTGGTACACGGACGTAGGGAGAAGTACAGAGCGCCAATAAACCTTAAAAGGCACTGCCTTTACGTGCCGGCCCAATCACGTGATATATACGGTTTTTCACACACATAAGTGAATGCACGCATACTTGGTCAACAGCCATACAGGTCACACTGAGGGTGGCCGTATAAACAACTTTAACACTGTTACAAATATGCGCCACACTGTGAACCCCCACCAAACAAGAATGACAAACACATTTCGGGAGAACATCCGCACCGTAACACAACATAAACACAACAGAACAAATACCCAGAACCCCTTGCAGCACTAACTCTTCCGGGACGCTACAATATACACCCCCCGCTAACCCCCACCCACCCACCTCAAGCGCCTAATGCTCTCTCAGGGAGAGCATGTCCCAAATTCCAAGCTGCTGTTTTGAGGCATGTTCAAAAAAAATAATGCACTTTGTGACTTCAATAATAAATATGGCAGTGCCATGTTGCCATTTTTTTTTCCATAACTTGAGTTGAAGTTGTTCTCTTATTTTGGAAAACCTTGTTACATTGTTTAATGCATCCAGCGGGGCATCACAACAAAATTAGGCATAATAATGTGTTGATTCCACGACTGTATATATCGGTATCGGTAATTAAGAGTTGGACTATATCGGAATATCGGCAAAAAAGCCATTATCGGACATCTCTACCAAAGACTATAAAAAATGCGACCCATTACCTCCCTGCTTGACACTCAGCATCAAGGGTTGGAATTGGGGGTTAAATCACCAAAAATGATTCCCGGGCGTGGCCACCGCTGCTGCTCACTGCTCCCGTCGCCTCCCAGGGGGTGATCAAGGGCGATGGGTCAAATGCAGAGAATAATTTCGCCACACCTATTGTGTGTGTGTGTGACAATCATTGGTACTTTAACTTGAACTTATTGTCCACAGTTCTTCTTCACTTCTACGTCATGAACTGAGGCCACGTTGCCGCGTTTCAAACCGACAACCACGTCCGTCACATTAATGAGCCAAAAACAAACAAAAAAACAAAAAACTGGAAGCCATCCATGGATGTGCAACAGAAGCAAGTTTTTTTCTCTCCTCCTCTCCATATCTTTTTTCACCGATTCTCGTAAAAGCAGCACGGCCTGCCAGTGCACACTATAGATTATGTTTCATATTTAATATATATCGATGCCCCACAATGCCAAGAAGTAATTCTACCTTAGTTTGGATGCCTCAGTTTGCTTTCCGAAACAAAACCGCCAGCATTGCTTTTTGATTGCACTGTCAGAGAGCTCTTCATACAACAGGGCCGCATACGGCCGAGGAAGCTTTCACCACCACTTCATATCCTCCCCCCGTGTTGACATTGTATATCTCAGTTCCTCTCCTCCAAGCTCAGGATGAATATAAGCAAACCGCCCGTTTTTGATCCAAGGCCTGAGAACCTATTGTTTTGTTTGAGGCAGTGGGAACCATCCTAACCTCTCTATTGTGCACAAAGGCAAAGCTTTAAGATGAAGCATTTATTTGTGAGGCTGCGCCACCTTGTGGTATTTCGCCACACCGTCTACGATGGCTCCTGCTCACAGACAACAATAGTGTGGCTGTGTTTACATTTGAAGACATTTTCATTGTTTCCAGTGTACCGAGACATCTTCAGGAGTTATTGAACATTCTGTTTCACTTTCTGTGTGCATGAAATGTGTCTTCAGATTGGTACCCAAATCTGGACTGGCTAAAGGAGAGCTGCCGTGTTGCTACCGGCTACAATTGGGCTGATGTGGACCTCTCCCCATTTCAAGGTAACGCATGCATGTTAAAAGGTGTTTTAATATGGCAAATAGATGAGTCACATAGACTACAAATCATTGGTAATGTATTGATTAACTGCCCTTGTGAAATGCATGATGTACCCTAACCCATGTACAATAAATGTTCTTAATTTAGCATGTTTTTCTCAAAAATAATGAAAGAAACAACAATAAAAAAAACTTTGATTTGGTAAATGCAGCAATTGAAGTAATGGAAATGATGCATATAATTCCTGCAACGTGTTGCTCGGCAGAATCCATTTGACTTAATATTGTGTGCCTCATAGGTCAGGGGTGTCAAATTTGTTTTGCATGTGTGTGTGTGTGTGTATATATATTATGTATGTACTGTATGTATGTATGTATATTATGTATATGAGTGTATATATATATATATATATATATATATATATATATATATATATATTAGGGCTGCAACAATTAATCAATTAAATCGATTAAAATCGATTCTAAAAATAGTTGGCGATTAATTTAGTCATCGATTCGTTGGATCTATGCTATGCGCATGCGCGAAGGCTACTTTTTATTTTTTTAATTAAATGTATTTATTTTTTTTAATTTTTTTTTATAAACCTTTATTTATAAACTGCAACATTTACCAACAGCTGAGAAACAATAATCAAAATAAGTATGGTGCCAGAATGCTGTATTTTTTTCCAATAAAATACTGGAAAGGATAGAAATGTGGTTTGTCTCTTTTATCCGATTATTAATCGATTAATCGAAGTAATAATCGACAGATTAATCAATTATCAAATTAGTTGTTAGTTGCAGCCCTAATATATATATATATATATGTATATATACATATATATATATATATATATATATATATATATATATATATATATATATATATATATATATATATATATATATATATATATATATATATATATATATATATATACTGTGTATATATATATATATATATATATATACACATGTATATATATATATACTGTGTATATATATATATATATATATATATACACATGTGTGTATATATATATATATATATATATATATATATATATATATATATATATATATATATATATATATATATATATATATATATATATATATATATATATATATATATATATATATATATATATATATCCAGTTGTGGTCAAAAGTTTACATACACATGTAAAGAACATAATGTCATGGCTGTCTTGGGTTTTCAATAATTTCTACAACTCTTATTTTGTTGTGATAGAGTGATTGGAGCACATACTTGTTGGTCACAAAAACATTCATGAAGTTTGGTTCTTTAATGAATTTATTATGGGTCTACTGAAAATGTGACCAAATCTGCTGGGTCAAAAGTATACATACAGCAATGTTAATATTTGCTTACATGTCCCTTGGCAAGTTTCACTGCAATAAGGCGCTTTTGGTAGCCATCCACAAGCTTCTGGTAAGCTTTTGGTTGAATTTTTGACCACGCCTCTTGACAACATTGGTGCAGTTCAGCTAAATTTGTTGGTTTTCTGACATGGACTTGTTTCTTCAGCATTGTCCACACATTTAAGTCAGGACTTTGGGAAGGCCATTCTAAAAACCTTCATTCTGGCCTGATTTAGCCATTCCTCTACCACTTTTGACGTGTGTTTGGGATCATTGTCCTGTTGGAACACCCAACTGCGCCCAAGACCCAACCAACATGAATAACTAAATTAGCGTGTCTCATTATAGATTTGTTTGGTCAATATTATTCCTCCAGCTAATTCAGCCCCGGAATCACTGCTCTGCATGAATTAGAATTGACATCCATCCATCCATCCTTTTTCTACCGCTTGTGTGGGTGGCGGGGGGTGCTGGAGCCTATCTCAGCTGCATTCTGGGTGGAAGTCGGGGTACACGCTGGACAAGTAACCGCCTCATCGCAGGGCCAACACAGATAGACAGACAACATTCACACTCACATTCACACACTAGGGCCAATTTAGTGTTGCCAATCAACCTATCCCCAGGTGCATGTCTTTGGAGGTGGGAGGACGCCGGAGTACCCGGAGGGAACCCGCCACACAGTCACGGGGAGAACATGCAAACTCCATACATAAAGATCCTGAACTCACAACCTTTGTATTGTGAGGCACATGCACTAACCCCTCTTCCACCGTGCTGCCCCTAGAAACTACATATTGATTAAAAAAAATCCAAAACAGCGCCACCCGCTGCATCTAGAGGCACACTCCTCCTGTCCACAGCTCCTAATGTTGCCATGTTGTTTTTATATTGATCACGTCATTTACTGCAGCCTCATTAAGAATTGATCCAATTCCTTCCGCGTCCGATTGGTTCATTTTTATTTAACTGCGATGATTGAATTCCATGTTTTCATATAGTCTTGCCCTTGAGGCACAACACTATAACACCGTAATGATCCTGGCCTATTAAAAGTTATTAGCCTGCATTTGAGAGGCTGCTGTACTCTATGTACGCACACACACACACACACTCTCCCAATTGTGTGATGTGAATAATCTAATTAGGCTCCCTCTCGGTAACAGCCTCTTATCCTGGTCAGTGCACAAAGCCGGCAACATCCAATGCACGACGGATGATGACAGCTGGTCCCATAACACACACAGTCTTCATCACCTTTCTAACTCTCTCTCCTCATGTTGCACTTGACCCCTCTCACACCACCATAACGCCATCCACCAAGTCTGGATAGGCTTCAGAGAGCAGGAAACCTCTCCTGCTGCCTCCGCTGGGACCAAACACAGGCTCCGCACGTTTGCTGCGGACAAATATAGCAGCGCAGCACTGAGGGCACAATATGAGCCACTTCATCACATCAACTGAGCGTTTAGGAGAGTCGTAATGAGGTTACGCTGGACGTGACCGGCTTCAATATATTTCATTTTCATATAGCGTTCGTTCATCAAGTGGACCTCCAGATGGAATCCAATTAATGGTCATTTTTACTGACCTTATTGTTGCGCCATTAAGTTTATTATTTTTTTTTGAAGTATTGCAATTCATAAGCTATAAAGATTATTGCATGACACAGCAAAGTGGGAAAAGATTCTAAGACTTTGTATCAAAGGATGTTAAATTACCGCAATACCTGCATAGGCAATATTATAGGAATACTGAATGGTTCCTGGGGGCAACTTGGGATGCATACCGAATCGGGTACTTTTATAGGCGCCGTCGGTATTACCGGATGAGCCTTATTTCGATACCTATGTTGCCTGTGATATTTCGTCCGATTGGCAAGGAAACAATCACTCGGTCGAACTGCATCTACATAATGTAACATTTTTTTCAATGGCATTCAAAACATGTATGCCTGATAGAAAACACTCAAACGTAAAGTAAGGCTCCGCTTTTTGAAAATGTGTTAGCTTAATGCTAATTTGCATTGGTTTTGCCATAGACATGCTCCTGATTAGTGTTCGTTATTTTTTTTACGCTCTTTTTTTCTCTCAAACGTAAAGGCTCCATTTTTCCTATATGTGTTAGCTTAATGTGTTTGCCATAAACATGCTACTGATTGGCATCAGTGATTTTTTACGCTCTTTTTACGCTCAAACCTAAAGTAAGGCTCCGCTTTTTGAAAATGTGTTAGCCTAATGCTAATTTGCATTGGTTTTGCCATAGACATGCTCCTGATTAGTGTTAGTAATTTTTTGAACGCTCTTTTTACACTCAAACGTAAAGGCTCAATTTTTCCAATATGTGTTAGCTTAATGCTTATTTACATTGGTTTTGCCATAGACATGCTACTGATTGGCATCAGCAATTTTTTACGCTCAAACCTAAAGTAAGGCTCCTCTTTTTGAAAATCTGTTAGCCTAATGCTAATTTGCATTGGTTTTGCCGTAGATATTCTCCTGATTAGTATTAGTAATTTTCTTTACGCTCTTTTTACTCTCAAGGGCAAAGTCTCCATTTTTCCAATATGTGTTAGCTTAATGCTTATTTACATTGGTTTTGCCATAAACATGCTACTGATTGGCATCAATGATTTTTTACGCTCAAACCTAAAGTAAGTCTCCACTTTTTGAAAATGTATTAGCCTAATGCTAATTTGCATTGGTTTTGCCACGGACCTGCTCCTGATTAGTATTAGTAATTTTTCTCACGCTCCTTTTACTCTCAAACGTAAAGGCTCAATTTTTCCAATATGTGTTAGCTTAATGCTTATTTACATTAGTTTTGCCATAGACATGCTACTGATTGGCATCAGTGATTTTTTTTACGCTCAAACCTAAAGTAAGGTTCCACTTTTTGAAAATGTGTTAGCCTAATGCTAATTTGCATTGGTTTTGCCATAGATATTCTCCTGATTAGTATTAGTAATTTTTTTTACGCTCTTTTTACTCTCAAACGTAAAGGCTCCATTTTTTCAATATGTGTTAGCTTAATGCTTATTTACATTGGTTTTTGCCATAAACATGCTACTGATTGGCATCAGTGATTTTTTACGCCCTTTTTACGCTCAACCCTAAAGTAAGGCTCCGCTTTTTGAAAATGTGTTAGCCTAATGCTAATTTGCATTGGTTTTGCCATAGACATGCTCCTGATTAGTGATAGTAATTTATTTTACGTTCTTTTTACTCTCAAATGTAAAGGCTCCATTTTTCCAACATGTGTTAGCTTAAGGCTTATTTACATTGGTTTTGCCATAAACATGCTACTGATTGGCATCGAGGATTTTTTACACCCTTTTTATGCGCTTAACCTAAAGTAAGGCTACACTTTTTAAGTGTTAGCTTAATGCTAATGTACATTGGTTTTGCCATAGACATGGCACTGATTGGTATTAGTAATTTTTTACGCCCTTTTTACGCTCAAGTCTTATGTAAGGCTCTGCTTTTTAAGTGTCAGCTTAATGCTAATTTACATTGGTTTTGCCATAGACATGCTACTGATTGGTATTAATCGTTTTGTACGCCCTTTTTACGCTCAAACGTAAAGTAAGGTTCCAATTTTCAAAAGTGTTAGCGTAATGCTTATTTACATTGAATTTGCCATAGACATGCTACCGATTGGCATTAATGATTTTACATGGCGATTTCAACACCTTTGAAATTTGGTAACGAAAACTACAGCTAAGATACAATTGAACAGCTGGTGTGTAATAAGTTTAACCTTGTAAGACCCAACTATAGAAAAACCTAAAAAAAAAAAAAAATTGACCTTTTAGATGTTGTTGTAGGAGGCATTTGATGCAGAAATTGAATAGTTAAAAAAAAATGTTTATGTATGTTTTTAGAGAAATGTAATATTGCAACATTGGGCTTTGATGGGAGCAAAATTTCTGTATTTGTACTCACGTTGTCTGAACAACTAAGGGTTCATTTACAATACAACCTGTTTGAGCCCACTGCAACAAGCCAGCATTTTGACTACCACATTCACCAGGTGTTGTATAATTGCAACAATTGTATAACAAGCTCTAAATGAAATTGGATGCATCTGTTCCACAATAACTACATATGTACATGCTCTCGACATTGTAATAACAACCAAAAATTAAAGCTGCAAGCAGTGATGGACGGGACCGACTTTGACGGCACATAAAATCCAAACCGGAGCAGTAATTATAACTCTTTCGTCAACTTTTAATCAGAAGGGTTCAATCTCTCTCCTGTGCTAGTCTGAAGCCGACACGACAAACGCACTCAGAGGAGATAATTTTTGAAAAAAAGTGACCGGTTTTTACAAAACTTTTGTTTTGAAGGGGGAATTGCAAACTTCCTGTTGATTTTTGCTGGGGGTTGTCAATACATGAAATGTAGGTCTAAGCGAGACCTACATAGAGGTTTTTGTTTCATGTCTCTACGACATTCTTACTGGAAGTTACAGGCAGTTTTGTCTGTGTTTTCTTCCTAGGAGCAGTTTTGTCTGTGTTTTCTTCCTAGGGGGCGTTAAAGCGCAATTTTAAATTTTGGGGTTGTTTTTTTTTATTGGATCGCAATTTTTGCCAGTCCTGATGTGTGTGTCCAGTTTGGTGAGTTTTGAAGCATGTTAAGGGGATCAAATTATAGCTCAAAGATGCAAAAGTGACTGTTTTTACAAAACTTTTGTTTTGAAGGGGGAATTGCAAACTTCCTGTTGATTTTTGCTGAAGGATGTCAGTGTATGAAATCTAGTTCTAAGTGAGATCTACATAGAGGTTTTTGTTTCATGTCTCTCAGACATTCCTAGTGGGAGTTACAAGCAGTTTTGTCTGTGTTGTCTTCCTAGGGGGCGCTAGAACGCAATTTTGAGTTTTGGGGCTAGGTTTTTTGAATAGATCGCAATTTTCACCAGTCCTGATGTGTGTGTCAAATATGGTGAGTTTTGAAGCATGTTAAGGGGGTCAAATTACAGCTCAAAGAGGCCCGCGGTTAAATAAAGAATAATAAAACCTTACAATTACAATAGGGTCCTCTGTCCCAAAGGGACATTGCGGTCCCTAAATGGGGGAATTGCAAACTTCCTGTTGATTTTTGCTGGGGGTTGTCACTACATGAGGTTTTTGTTTCATGTGTCTACGACATTCCCACTGGAAGTTACAGGCAGTTTTGTCTGTGTTTTCCTCCTAGGAGCAGTTTTGTCTGTGTTTTCTTCCTAGGGGGCGCTAGAGCGCAATTTTGAGTTTTGGGGTTGGGTTTTTTTATTAGATCGTAATTTTTGCCAGTCCTGATGTATGTGTTCAGTTTGGTGAGTTTTGAAGCATGTTAAGGGGATCAAATTATAGCTCAAAGAGGCAAAAGTGACTGTTTTTACAAAACTTTTGTTTTGAAGGGGGAATTGCAAACTTCCTGTTGATTTTTGCTGAAGGATGTCAGTGTATGAAATCTAGGTCTAAGTGAGATCTACATAGAGGTTTTTGTTTCATGTCTCTCAGACATTCCTAGTGGGAGTTACAAACAGTTTTGTCTGTGTTTTCTTCCTAGGGGGCGCTAGAGCGCAATTTTGAGTTTTGGGGCTAGGTTTTTTTAATAGATCGCAAGTTTCGCCAGTCCTGATGTGTGTGTCAAATATGGTGAGTTTTGAAGCATGTTAAGGGGGTCAAATTACAGCTCAAAGAGGCGGCGGTATAATAAAGAATAAATAATATAAAACCTTACAATTACAATAGGGTCCTCTGTCCCAAAGGGACATTGCGGTCCCTAAATATATAAAATACATTTTACTTACTTGAATCTGATGAATCCAGTCCAATGAAACAAATAGATGTCATTCGAAGGAAACCTTGAGAGGTTGTGTGAGTTGATGGCCAGAAGGCGTGACTTATAAACAAATGTACGATCCAATAGCCTTGTGAGACTGAACAATAGGACCCAATGACTATGTAAATGTGATTAAAAAAAAATATATATATATAACGGATTGTTTTTTAGGATGGTTAAAGGTAACGTTGTAATTTTACAACAAGGGGTGTTAGAGGGTTAAACACTTTGTAGAGTGCATCAAAAGACTAGATTTAGCTTAACGGCAAAGACTACTTCCTGTCTAGGCAACACACCACTACTGCTATCAAACGTTTTGGAATTGCAACAACACGGTCTACTATATAATACTTGTAAATGAGACTCAGAAGTGTAAGAAAGCAAGATACAGCAACTGGACAGCACAATTATTTATAATCAGCTCATTTTTAAATGTAAACCAAAAAGTATTTTATTATTAAGCTATTAACATTGAACAACACACACAGAAGTGCGACTGTCACCTTCCTGTCCTCTGTGTACGTCTCCTCCAGGCCTGAAGGAGAGCATGCGTCAGGCCGAGCTCAACAACTGGTCCCTGGATGCTGGCCAGGTAGCCGACCTGTGCTCTTCCATCAACCAGTTCTTCACGGCCACGGGGGTCATCCCCGTCTCGCAACCTCAGGTCGCACCTGGGGCGCCGCAGCACCCCGCTCAGCCGCTCGGCGCCATGCACCCCAAGGCCGTCCAGCACAACCAGCACGGCCGACACATTCGCACGGGTCAGAGACAATCCTGTAAATTGGTTGTAGATGACTATGAAGTATCCAATAAGACGTAATCCAATTGTTTGCAATAGTTGTTAAAGTGGACCTACAAAAAGTTAGATCGGGGGTGTCAAACTCATTTTAGGTCGGGGGCCACATGGAGAAAAATCTACGGACTGGTAAAATCACGGCACGATAACTTAAAAATAAAGACAACTTCAGATTGTTTTCTTTGTTTAAAAATAGAACAAGCACATTCTGAAAATGTACAAATCATAATGTTGTTTTTGTTTTACATTTACACTGCAAAAACAATGCAGCCAATATTACATACAGATAATGTGTCATGAGACATGCAAATATAAATGAAATACACAGAGGACATAAGTAAAGGAAATTAAATGACCTCAAATATACCTACAAACGAGGCATGATGCAAAATGTACATACAGTTAGCCTAATAGCATGTTAGCATCGATTAGGTTGCAGTCATGCACTGACCAAATATGCCTGATTAGCACTCCGGACAAGTCAACAACATCAACAAAGCGCACTTCAGTGTATTCACACACAGCATGAAAAGTTAAGTGTGGTGGACAAAATGAGACAAAGGAGTGGCATAAAAACACGTCTTTCTGTGGCAGCATCGGAGAAAGCTGTACATGTCAACGAAACACGGTGAGGTCAAGGACCGCCGAAATTAGCAGGACAAAACGGCGCTCACCAAATACTGTCATCAGTAAAGCATGTTTAATATAAACAGTGGCATTTCTAACAATTAGGAAGGTTTGTGTCATATTTGACCTCCTACAGAAAACATATTAAAACAAACAAAATACCTTTTTTTCCCCTCATTGTTTTCCATTTTCATACATTTTTGAAAAAGCTCCAGAGAGCCATTAAACCGGTGCTAAAGAGCCGTGATTTGCTGACCCCTTTCTAGTGGTAAGCCTTGATTAATGTATATATTTTTATTTTACAACATTGAAACACAGTGTTACTGTTCAAACTGTGTAATGTATGGTTGTATGGTATACCGCGGTACTAATAAATTAAAAACGGTACTATACTCCTGAAAAATACAGAGGGTAGAGGTTAGCGGGGGGTGTATATTGTAGCGTCCCGGAAGAGTTAGTGCTGCAAGGGGTTCTGGGTATTTGTTCTGTTGTGTTTATGTTGTGTTACGGTGCGGATGTTCTCCCGAAATGTGTTTGTCATTCTTGTTTGGTGTGGGTTCACAGTGTGGCGCATACTTGTAACAGTGTTAAAGTTGTTTATACGGCCTCCCTCTGTGTGACCTCTATGGCTGTTGATCAAGTATGCCTTGCATTTACTTGTGTGTGTGAAAAGCTGTAGATATTATCTGACTGGGCCGGCATGCAAAGGCAGTGCCTTTAAGGTTTATTGGTGCTCTGTACTTCTCCCTACGTCCGTGTACACAGCGGCGTTTTATAAAGTCATACATTTTACTTTTTAAAACCGATACCGATAATTTCCTATATTACATTTTAAAGCATTTATCGGCCGATAATATCGGCAGTCCGATATTATCGGACATCTCTAAAAAAACCAGAAGAATAAGTGCTTATTACATTTTTACAACAGTGTTGGTAGAACATGTTAAGTAAGCAGGTATTAAAAGTAAATGAACGAATAGAGTAATCATCAATTTTCTGCAGCTTGTCCCTCATGGTTTTGACAAAATATTACAATGGGAAATGACTAAATATGTTTCCACATACGTCAGCAGCCAAATAAGGAGCTTTTGTTTGCTTACTTTCTACTAAACTTGCATGTTCACTATGTTATGTAATCGACAACGCTGTTCTTTGATTCCAATAAGAAACTATGTTTAATGTATCATAAGATTTTCTGTTAAAATTAAGCCAATAATTACATTTTTTGTGGTACCCTTTATTTTGAAAAGTATCAAAGTATTTTGGTACCGGTAACAAAATATTGGTATCGGGACAACCCTAGTGTAATGTTACAGTGACCAAAAATGTTGCATATACTTGTTAAATAATACCCCTACCATGTTTTTATTGAATACTTGGGCTTACTATGTGACTGTATTTTAATATTGTCATTAGGCTTGGCATTATAAATTAAGAGACAAGTTTTTTCTGAGGTAACACTTGGTGCAAAATATTTGAGAACCACTGATCTGGACCAAAAGGAAACTTTTTAATGTAGATTCAAATCATCATAGGTCCCGTTTAATGTTGGTTAGCAAAGCATTTAGGAAGCGGCATTTATTTGATGAATACTACAGACAGGTAGATACTATTAAGATGAACAAATACGTACAACAAAGCTAACAAACAAATATTTTACATGCCTTTTAGTATTAATTGGTATTTATGTCAATTGTCATTTAGTATTATTTGATGATAATGAATTGGTATGTTATGTGTAACAGTTAAAACACATAATGTGGGTCGTTCAATTATATTTTGTCCATAATGTTGTTTTAAACCAAATCCAATACACCAGTGTTTTTCAACCACTAGTGTGCCGTGAGATACAGTCTGGTGTGCCGTGGTAGATTATTTAATTTCACCTATTTGGGTTAAACGTTTTTTTGCAAACCAGTAATTATAGTCTGCAAATGATGTGTTGTTGTTGAGTGTCTGTGCTGTCTAGAGCTCGGCAGAGTAACCGTGTAATACTCTTCCATATCAGTAGGTGGCAGCCGGTAGCTAATTGCTTTGTAGATGTCGGAAACAGCGGGAGGCAGTGTGCAGGTAAAAAGGTTTCAAATGCTTAAACCAAAAATAAACAAAAAGTGTATGGCCCTAAGAAAAGGCAATGAAGCTTAGGGATGGCTATGCAGAATGAAACTAAAACTGAACTGGCTACAAAGTAAACAAAAACAGAATGCTGGACGACAGCAAAGACTTACTGTAGAGCAAAGATGGCGTCCACAATGTACATCCGAACATGACATGACAATCAACAATGTCCCCACAAAGAAGGATTAAAACAACTGAAATATTCTTGATTGCTAAAACAAAGTAGATGCGGGAAATATCGCTTAAAGGTAGACATGAAACTGCTACAGGAAAATACCAAAAAAAGAGAAAAAGCCACCAAAATAGGAGCGCAAGACAAGAACTGAAACACTACACTCTGGAAAACAGCAAAAAACTCAAAATAAGTCACGGTGTGATGTGATAGGTGGTGACAGTACACCTACTTTGAGACAAGATCTATATTGATGCATGCTTGGTTATGGTTTTAATGTCATATCCAACAATTGCGACAACGACTTTTAACTGTCAACTGAGTTTCGTTTTTGAATGATTTCTGACGGTGGCGTGCCTACGGATTTTTTCAACGCAAAAAAATGTGCTTTGGCTCAAAAAAGGTTGCAAAAAACTGCAATACACAATCTGGATTATAGCCTAATGCTAGTGTACTCCTGCCACCTCTAGGTCAAATGGGTGAACTGCAATTCTATCAAACCTATTGACCTTCATTTATTGCATAATAAACATACCAACAATGTTAAAACCCACGTTCACACTTTAAGCGAAGGTAACACACACAAACAAAGTGTTCCACACACAAAAAGTACAGGTACTAGTGTGATTTAAGTAGTACACAACACCATGATCAGGAAGCTTGTTGAACTTTATCAGTGAATGGTTGCATCCTGAAGAAAAGTGTGTTAAAGCTTAAGCAACGTCCTTCTACCTGTGAGGACACATTCAGACTGAATGTCAGGGTCTTCTCTGACACGTTACTGAGAGTTAGGTCATCGGCCTTTTGTGTGTGTGCCCCCCCCACAGGAAACATGTACATGGACTCCAGACAGAACATTCCTTCTCTGATGGGACCACCCGGATACCCCCACATGCCTCCCATTAGCAACACAGCTCCCACTATGACGGTGGACTCCTCCATCACGCTCTTACCAGGTGTGTGTGTGTGTGTGTGTGTCTGTGGATTATACGTAGTGTTCCATTGTATATTGTCAAACTGGAGTGTATGTCATTTTGTATACTTTGAAATTCCATCAAAAATTCTTATAAAAATGACATTCCAGACTCTACTGCCGGTAAGTACAGTGGAACCTCGATTTATGAACACCTATTTGCGACCTTTTCGGTTTATAAACGTTTACACCGCGCCAAAAATAAAGTTAAAGTACCAATGATTGTCACACACACACTAGTTGTGGTGAAATTTGTCCTCTGCATTTGACCCATCCTCTTGTTCACCACCAGGGAAGTGAGGGGAGCAGTGAGCAGCAGCGGTGGCCGAGCTCGGGAATCATTTTGGTGATTTAAGCCAATATTCCAACCCTTGCACACTTTGAAAACACTTTAATGTATATACAGTACAGGCCAGAAGTTTGGACACACCTTCTCATTCAATGTGTTTTCTTTATTTCCTTAACTATTTACATTGTAGATTGTCACTGAAGGCATCAAAACTATGACTGAACACATGTGGAGTTATGTACAAACCCCGTTTCCATATGAGTTGGGAAATTGTGTTAGATGTAAATATAAACAGAATACAATGATTTGCAAATCATTTTCAACCCATATTCAGTTGAATATGCTACAAAGACAACATATTTGATGTTCAAACTGATAAACAAACGACAAAGTTCAAAAGCCAGCATCTGTGATGGTATGGGGGTGCATTAGTGCCCAAGGCATGGGTAACTTACACATCTGTGAAGGCACCATTAATGCTGAAAGGTACATACAGGTTTTGGAACAACATATGCTGCCATCTAAGCGCCGTCTTTTTCATGGACGCCCCTGCTTATTTCAGCAAGACAATGCCAAGCCACGTGTTACAACAGCGTGGCTTCGTAAAAAAAGAGTGCGGGTACTTTCCTGGCCCGCCTGCAGTCCAGACCTGTCTCCCATCGAAAATGTTTGGCGCGTTATGAAGCGTAAAATACGACAGCGGAGAACCCGGACTGTTGAACGACTGAAGCTCTACATGAAACAAGAATGGGAAAGAATTCCACTTTCAAAGCTTCAACAATTAGTTTCCTCAGTTCCCAATCGTTTACTGAGTGTTGTTAAAAGGAAAGGCCATGTAACACAGTGGTGAACATGCCCTTTCCCAACTACTTTGGCACGTGTTGCAGCCATGAAATTCTAAGTTAATTATTATTTGCAAAAAATAAAGTTTACGAGTTTGAACATCAAATATCTTGTCTTTGTAGTGCATTCAATTGAATATGGGTTGAAAAGGATTTGCAAATCATTGTATTCCGTTTATATTTACATCCAACACAATTTCCCAACTCATATGGAAACGGGGTTTGTACTTAACAAAAAAAGGTGAAATAACTGAAAACATGTTTTATATTCTAGTTTCTTCAAAAATAGCCACCCTTTGCTCTGATTACTGCTTTGCACACTCTTGGCATTCTCTCAATGAGCTTCAAGAGGCTGAAATGGTTTTCACTTCACAGGTGTCATAGTTTTAATGCCTTCAGTGACAATCTACAATGTAAATAGTCATGAAAATAAAGAAAACACACTGAAATGAGAAGGTGTGTCCAAACTTTTGGCCTGTACTGTATATACATTAAAGTGTTTTCAAAATGTGCATTTTTTTTCTCACTAAAATAGGCACTTTTGTCGAGGCTAAAACCAATTATTCATGTGTACATTGATTCTCATGGGGAATTTTGCTTTACTTTATGAACTTTTCAGTTTACAAACCATGTTGAAAAAATCAATTAAGTTTGTAAATCGGAATTCCACTGTACATCACATCTCTTAAAAATCCTTAAATACTGTGCCAAGTATGCCCCCTAGAGGCTGTGAGCAGTATAGAGGTTGACCGACATCATCACTATTCTATTTTTACTCCAGAGCTAGAACATAAATGACTTGTAGACGCTTTCTCATATGTATAACAGGGCTGTCAGATCCAATATTGATATCGGATACTGCGCCGATATCAGCAAAAAAACAAGTATCCGATTATGTCCGCTTGCGTCTAAAGTCTCTGATACAAGGGCTCGTACACAGCGTGTTTACTTGTGCAAAGCTGAACAGTCAGTTGGCATCTAAATGTCCTCCAATAAGCACACAAGGTTGGTCTTTTTCTTGTGTTTTAATGAAGTTATTTACAAAAGGTACACACAGTAGCACACAAGCTAAACAAAAATAATAAATGTCCTTAAAGGCCTATACTGAAACCCACTACTACCGACCACGCAGTCTGATAGTTTATATATCAATGATGAGATATTAACATTGAAACACATGCCAATACGGCCGGGTTAACTTATAAAGTGCAATTTTAAAATTCCCGCCACACTTCCGGTTGAAAAACTCCTTTGGATATGGTTTATGCGCGTGACGTCACAAAATCCACGGAAGTGGTTGGACCCCATCGAACCCGATACAGAAACCTCTTGTTTTCTTCGACAAAATTCCACAGTATTCTGGACATCTGTGTTGGTGAATCTTTTGCAATTTGTTTAATGAACAATGGAGGCTGCAAAGAAGAACGTTGTAGGTGGGATCGATCGGTGTTTTAGCGGCTAAGTACAATACTTACAGCAACACAACAAGGACTACTTACTACGCCTAGCCGATGCTTGCCGCCAAACCCACGGATGAAGTCCTTCGTCGCGCCGTCGAACGTTGGAACGCAGGTGAGCACGGCTGTTGATGGGAAGATGAGGGCTGGCTGGCGTAGGTGGAGCGCTAATGTTTTTATCATAGTTCTGTGAGGTCCGGTTGCTAAGTTGCTAAATTAGCCTTAGCGTCGTTAGCAACAGCATTGTTAAGCCTTACCAGGCTGAGAATTGTTAACCGTGTAGTTACATGTACATTGTTTAATAGTATTGTTGATCTTCTGTCTATCCTTCCAGTCAGGGGTTTATTTATTTTGTTTCTATCTTCATTTGAGAACGATGTTATCACGTTAGCTCAGTAGCTAAGTGTGTCACCGACGTATTGTTGTGGAGATAAAAGTCACTTTAAATGTCCATTTCGCGTGCTCGACTCTCATTTTCAAGAGGATATAGTATCCGAGGTGGTTTAAAATACAAATCCGTGATCCACAATAGAAAAAGGAGAGAGTGTGGAATCCAATGAGCCAGCTTGTACCTAAGTTACGGTCAGAGCGAAAAAAGATACGTCCATCACTGCCTCTCTAATCCTTCACTGTAACGTTCCTCATCTACGAATCTTTCATCCTCGCTCAAATTAATGGGGTAATCGTCGCTTTGTCGCTCCGAATCTCTCTCGCTCCATTGGAATTGTGAGGAATACTAGCTCCTGTGACGTCACGCTACTTCCGGTACAGGCAAGGCTTTTTTTTATCAGCGAGCAAAAGTTGCGAACTTTATCGTCGATTTTCTCTACTAAATCTTTTCAGCAAAAATATGGCAATATCGCGAAATGATCAAGTATGACACATAGAATGGATCTGCTATCCCCGTTTAAATAAAAACAATTCATTTCAGTAGGCCTTTAAAGGGGCTGTTTGCAACTGGTTCACAGTTACATTTTTCAAAGCAAAACAAGAACGTTATTGGCTAGCTTGTGTTACTATAATTGGTTTAACAGCACACATTTGTGTTACAATTGTCTGTATTTTTCACAATGTTGTTGTTATGAAAGAAACGTATAAGGAAGTAGCCAGTAACAAACGTGTCTGCATCATTCAACTTGACGATCTTAACTTATTGTATTGTTCTGACCACTCGATGTCCCCAAAACAAGTATTACTCCACTTCAACTTAGCGCACACTTGAGGACAGAATTATTAGCTACCCCACCATGAAATTGTCATTTTTCTAAAAGTATCTGCATCTTCCAAATACTATTAAAGAGAGCCAATCATTTTTCTACTCAGCTTTTCCAAACATACTGCTTTTATTTTGCTGCTTCCATAATTTTACTTTGTCCACACAAACAACATCCATCCATCCATTTTTCTACCGCTTGTCCCTTTCGTTATTTAAACCAAAACCAAAAACGACCGTAGTCAAAATGATTAGCTCCCATCCTTTTTGCTGGATAGCAGCCTGCAATGTTTTGGCATAGTTTTCCACAAGTCCCACACACATCTCCTGAGCAATCCCAACTCATTCTTTTTTGGCAAACCTCTCAAGCTTCCTCAAATTTGACGGTATTCTGCCATGGACCTTGGTCTTTAGTTCACTTCACACAGGCCATCCAACAACATTCACTTCGGCCTCATGGAGCTAGTTCATATATATATATATATAAATATATATATATATATGTAAAGAACATAATGTCATGGCTGTCTTGAGAATACTTTCTACAACTCTTATTTTTTTGTGATAGAGTGATTGGAGCACATACTTGTTGGTCACAAAAAACATTCATGAAGTTTGGTTCTTTTATTGAATTTATTATGGGTCTACTGAAAATGTGACCAAATCTGCTGGGTCAAAAGTATACATACAGCAATGTTTATATTTGGTTACATGTCACTTGGCAAGTTTCACTGCAATAAGGCACTTTTTGGTAGCCATCCACAAGCTTCTGGTTGAATTTTTGACCACTCCTCTTGACAAAATTGGTGCAGTTCAGCTACATTTGTTGGTTTTCTGACATGGACTTGTTTCTTCAGCATTGTCCACACGTTTAAGTCAGGACTTTGGGAAGGCCATTCTAAAACCTTAATTCTAGCCCGATTTAGCCATTCCTTTACCACTTTTGACGTGTGTTTGGGGTCATTGTCCTGTTGGAACACCCAACTGCACCCAAGACCCAACCTCCGGGCTGATGATTTTAGGTTGTCCTGAAGAATTTGGAGGTAATCCTCCTTTTTCATTGTCCCATTTAAAGCACCAGTTCCATTGGCAGCAAAACAGGCCCAGAGCATAATACTACCACCACCACCATGCTTGACGGTAGGAATGGCCTCACCTTTTCTCCTCCAATCATATTGCTGGGTATTGTGGCCAAACAGTTACATTTTTGTTTCATCTGACATCACATGGACAAAGATAAGACCTTCTGGAGGAAAGTTCAGTGGTCAGATGAAACAAAAATTTAGCTGTTTTGCCACAATACCAAGCAATATATTTGGAGGAGAAAAGGTGAGGCCTTTAATCCAAGGAACACCATGCCTACCGTCAAGCATGGTGGTGGTATATGTATATACATAGAATATAGTATGTATATATTTATGTACATATATACATACACTACCGTTCAAAAATGTTGTGGAATAGCCTTAATTTCTAAGAACAAGAATAGACTGTCGACTTTTAGATGAAAGTTCTCTTTTTCTGGCCATTTTGAGCGTTTAATTGACCCCACAAATGTGATGCTCCAGAAACTCAATCTGCTCAAAGGAAGGTCAGTTTTGTAGCTTCTGTAACGAGCTAAACTGTTTTCAGTTGTGTGAACATGATTGCACAAGGGTTTTCTAATCATCAATTAGCCTTCTGAGCCAATGAGCAAACACATTGTACCATTAGAACACTGGAGTGATAGTTGCTGGAAATGGGCCTCTATACACCTATGTAGATATTGCACCAAAAACCAGACATTTGCAGCTAGAATAGTCATTTACCACATTAGCAATGTATAGAGTGTATTTCTTTAAAGTTAAGACTAGTTTAAAGTTATCTTCATTGAAAATAAGGACATTTCAATGTGACCCCAAACTTTTGAACGGTAGTGTACATACATACGTATTACATTACATCGGCTTTCGGCCCTTGACTAAAGTTTTTTAGCCCAATGCGGCCCCTGGAGCAAAACGTTTGGACACCCCTGCTTTACACACATCTCTCACCAGCTTTTTTTTCCCATTGTCTTTGAAATATTTTGTTTCCTGCCTCTGCCAGGCTTGTTTCGTACAATGTGGGTGTCTTTGAGTTTCTTGATGACATTTCTCACGCCGGTTCTTGACACTTAGAAACGCTGTGATAACGTTGTGTATCCATCTCCTGCTTTGTATTAAATCTAAACTGATTTCTTTAGTTTTTGGCTTGATGCCTTCTGAATCCTGAATAATCCAGTGTGAACTGAATTTCCTGCACTCCTCTACAGGTCCCTCTTACAGAGTCAGTGTTGTTCACTGGTGACTTGAATGAGGTTTGATTATTCAGAGCACATGGCTTTCAACACTTGCTGTCTCTCAAACTGGTGGGAGTGTTTAAGGGGGCTAATCATTTTGACTCTGGTCATTTTTGGTTCTTGTGAATCAACTTTGTTCCTGTGTGCAAATAGAAATATTGGAAGCATCCAAACTGAAAGAAGAATGCTTGGAAAATATGTCATAAAAATGCTTTGCTCTCTTTAACAACACTTGGGAAATACTTAATATAAAAAAATAATAATAATTGTGTCCTCAAGTGTGAGTCCATTCCAGATGCTTAATAATGAATAGGTTATCAGAATCACAATCAGAATAACTTTATTAATCCCAGAGGGGAAATTTAAATTTTCAGCACAATCCCATTCAAGATCAGACAAACATTACAGGGAGACTGAACAGGATCGCTGACGGTTCTGCCAACTTCCCGCACCCCTTACGAAAAATATTCAGTCTGAGCCTGGGCCCCTGTAGAGGGGGTCCAGACTGAGACCAAGGGAGAAAAAAAACAGCATAGCCATAGCGCACATAAACATGTGTATAAGAGGGAAACATCAAACATTAAAGAACACAAAGGCAAGGCAAGGCAACTTTATTTGTATAGCGCTTTTCATACACAAGGCAGAGTCAAAGTGCTTCACAGACAACAAAGTGAAATGAAAGAAAATAAAAGCAAAATTAAAATGCAGACAATAAAAATAAAAACAGTGCGGAAGTTAAAAGTTAAAAGATTAAAAGATTTAGCTGAAAGCTAAGGTGAACATAAAAGTCTTCAGTCTAGTTTTAAAAGTAGTCAGAGTTGGGGAAAGTCTGACATCTTCAGGAAGTTTATTCCAGCTATTTGTTGCATAGTGACTGAATGATGATCTCCCTTGATTTGAGTTTACTCTTGGAACCGCTAACAGATTGGTCTCAGAAGATCTTAGTGATCTAGAGGGCTTATATAGTGGGAGCATATCAGTAATATACTTGGGCCCTAGACCATGTAGTGATTTATATGTGAGCAGGAGGATTTTGAAATCAATTCTCTGATGTACAGGGAGCCATGTAAGGATTTAAGAATTGGTGTAATGTGCTCACATTTTTTGGTCTTTGTTAGAACTCTAGCAGCAGCGTTCTGAACAAGCTGTAGCTGCCTGACAGTTTTTTTGGGAAGACCTGCAAGGAGACCATTACAATAGTCTAGCCTACTGGTAATAAAGGCATGTACAAGGTTTTCAAAGTCTTGAGCTGACATGAGCCCTCTAAGTCTTGTTACATTTTTGAGGTGATAGTAGGCCGATTTTGTTACTGATTTGATGTGACTGTCGAAATGTAAATTAGAATCTAAAATAACCCCAAGATTTCTGACTTTATTTGAGGTTTTCAGGGACAGTGATTGAAGGTGTTGCATGACTTTAAACCTTTCTTTTTTAGCACCAAAAACAATTATCTCAGTTTTATCTTCATTTAGTTGTAGGAAATTTTGGCACATCCAGTGTTTGACTTGCTCAATGCACTGGCACAGAAGATCTATGGGGCGATAGTCATTTGGTGATAGCGCTACATAGATTTGGGTGTCATCGGCATAGCAATGATGGTCAATGTTATTATTTTGCATGATTTGTCCTAGTGGGAGCATATAGATGTTAAATAAAGTCGGCCCCGAGATTGAACCTTGGGGGACTCCACACGTTATGTTAGTTGGTTCTGATACGAAGTCACCAATGGAAACAAAATAGTTCCTATCTTGTAGATATGACTTGAACCAGCTTAAAACTGTGCCTGAGATCCCCACCCAGTTTTCCAACCTGTCCAAAAGTATTGAGTGGTCGACAGTGTCAAATGCAGCACTGAGGTCCAAAAGCATTAATACTGAAGTTTTGCCAGAGTCTGTGTTTAGACGGATGTCATTTATAACTTTAAGAAGGGCCGTCTCTGTGCTATGAAGAGGTCGAAATCCTGACTGGAAGTTGTTGTGGCAGCCAGTAGAAGCCAAGAAGTGATTTAGTTGTTGGAGGACAACTTACTCAATAATTTTACTTATGAATGGTAGATTTGAAATTGGTCTGTAGTTGTTGATAACAAAGGACATTAAAGACATTAAAAAAAGCAGAGGTGATGCAACTAGCCATTTCTACATACAGCTACAAAAGTAAAACAAAAACAAAAAAAACATATACACTGTGGTGGCCTCTGCGGTGTTGCACGCCATCATCTGCTGGGGTGGAGGGAGCATGGCCAGAGACAGGAGCAGACCCAACAAAGCAACCACCGTCGGCCGCCCACTAACTCTCGGCCAGTGTCCAGTCTGCATGGATGAGCGAGGATGCGTCTAAGGAGACCGAGGCTTTAGTGTTTATCCTACCTACTATTGTTCTGTTTGAGTAATTCCACATGATCAAGCCTAATCTAATGTTCTGTTTAGAACCACTGCTTTAAAGGCTCTGTACTAAATACAAAATGATAAAAAATAATTTTGGCTTTTCCTCTTGTCCAGGCCATCACGGCCAGCTGAGCCAGCAGCAGCAGCACATGTTTCCCCCAGGACACTTCCAGGTGAGGCGCATGCTGGCTGCAGACGACATCCAGGACGACTTTGACTGGGACTCCATAGTATAAGCGGACACAGGAAGTAAGAGATAACCTGTGTTTGATGTCCGTCGAGGTGTAGGACTGTACAGTCAGCTTCTTACGCCAGTGAGAAATGAACTCGGAAGACAATCCAAAGGGATAAAAGAAGTCTTTTTTTGTGGGGGGGGGGGTGTATGTAGCTGGAGGACAAGTGTAAAGACAATCAAATTGTTGCAAGTGGACCAAGTTGTAAACAACACCTGACACTGTGCCAACATGGCTGACAAGTTGCTAAATCTGTCAAAACATCTGTGAAATGTAAATGCATTTTATACATACATACATACATACATATATATACACATATACAGACATACATATATATAAATAAATAAAAACACACACACACACACACATACTGGTTATCATTTGGAATAGGGACCAATTTTCTGATCATCACTTGTGGGGACCACCCTTTCTACAGGTTGTGGAGGCATAAACAAAAATGAGGTAAAATGGCCACTGCCCAGTTAGCTCATACACGTCTTTAAATCTCTGGATTGATGAAGTAATGTGCTGATCATTCTTACTGGGGACCCTGGGGAAAAAAAGAGTTAATATGGATCATGGGGACCAAATTTAAACAATTTTGCATAATTCACACAAATTTGTACGTGACTAACGTAATTTTAAAAAATTTAAAAAAAGTTCAAATGAAATATGACATGATCCTCCGAATACAACACTACAGCTGTCCTCTTATAGCAGGGGTATCCAAACTTTTCCCACTGAGGGCCGCACACGGACAAATTAAAGCACGTGGGGGCCATTTTGATATTTTTCATTTTCAAACCATAACAAAATATATGCATTTTTTTATTTATTTTACCTTTAGGGGTCCCGGGGACCATAAAGGGTCTCAGTCATTAAAATGTTGAAAATAAGTCAGATTATTATTATTTTTTAATTATTTAACGCTTACAGTAAATCTCTATATCAACTTCAAGTTGATATAAAGTAATACAAATTTTAAAAAATGTTTTATGGCTTTTCTGTCAAAAACAACTTACCGGTAGTTTTTTTTTATAGTAAAACTGAAATATGCAGTATTTAGTAATTAGAGCCCTAAAAGATCAATAATGCAGGACACCATTGATTTTAATTATTTCATATTTTTGAGTAATCACAGTGAAAAGATATATAACAAATCACTAAATATATTTGGGATCCAAAAGGTGCCCCACTCATAAAGTGATCCATTTTTATTAGGTTTTTCTTTTACTTTCAACACTTAAGTTACGAGATCAACTCCAGATATATCTGTCGATTTTATGCTGGAACTATTATTTTGTTAGTTTTTTTGCGCTTTTGTCAAAGAAAACGTTGATGTTTTTATATGGCTACTACACAATATATGCAATATTTACCACATAAAACATTTTAAAGTGAAATATTTGAAGTAATTGGAGCCCTGAAAATAATTCATTATAACAAGGATTTTTTGTCATTTTTTTTTTTTTTTGGAGCAAAGGCAGAAAAAGAAAAATGAAGAAAGACAAAAGAAAAAAAAAACAGCCTGCATGGCAGCTTTTGTGTCAACATTGCAACTTTTTCTCGTTACATTTCACCTCATTCCACTTTTTTTAATGTTCTTTTTTATTTTTACAATAGTATTTCCAGAATGTGTGGCGGGCCGGTAAACAATTAGCTGCGGGCCTCAAATGGCCCCCGGGCCGCACTTTGGACACCCCTGTCTTATAGGAAGTTTCACCACTTAAATGTTAAAGCAAATCCTGCATCTTCTGTGACATTACTGAAAACTGCTCTTTAGCAGTAATGACGTTGTCTGCAACTCCAACTACCATATATAGAAGGATATAGAATGGATCTGACTATCATTTAAAAAGGTTTCCTTTTAGGGGACCTGTTTTTTTGTCCCCATACCGTCAGAGGTCCCCTAAAGGTGACTGTGTAAAGCAGGCCTGGGCAATTATTTTGACTCGGGGGCCACATTTAGAGAAAAAAAATGTGTCTGGGGGCCGGTATATCTATTTTTAGGAACACTAATACAAAACCTCACAACAATGTCTGATTGAATGCTAAAAACTTTATGACAGATCGCCTTAAAAAACGTAATAGTATTTTAAATTTTTCTATGAACGATAAAACACTGACTATTGACAAAATATGAATGTCACACCCCCTTTCGATCGACATATTTTACAATCAAGTGAAACGCAACAAAAATGCAACAAACAGTGAAATATGAACGCGAAGGGTACAAAATAAACCCACCGACAATCTGATAGATCACTAAGCTTTAGATATTTGTTGTGAAAATCTCCTTCTGCGTCTGTGGAAACTCTTCCCGCCCACACTGCTTGGTGCCTCGTCTTAGCTGCTGTGACGTCGATTACCATAGTCACTAATTAGATTACCATAGTAACTGGTATATCATCCATAAGCACAGATTCCAACCATTGAAATACTTTGTATAGTTCAAGACTTGCGGTCATTAGAAAACATGACTGCACATCATAATGGCAGCTAGTTTCCATCTTAAAGATCTAAAAAAAATTATTTGGGAATGTCTGGCGGGCCAAATCCTTAATTTGCTTACGTCTGGTGTAAAGAGAGTGATGTCCCCATTAAGTAAGCATTGCCAGAACATACACGCACACACACACACACACACACACACACACACACACACAAACACACAACCTGTGAATTTAACATATGTTCCAAACAGAAGGATATTCATTTAAAAGCAACTGTTTGGTTTTTCTTTGAGAATTCTCTGTACTGCTTGTATTACCTGTTCTTATCTGAAATGAGGACTTGCAGGGTGAGGAGAATGCGTGAGTTGAGCGTCATCTGCTGGTCAAAACAAGCATCACAACATATCCTTTCAGAAGAATTCTATGCACCCACTCTCTTCTTGTTTTGTCTATGGACATTGTTTCATCGTTTTTTTATGTACGAATCCATGCTGTCACATTCTCAGGGTGTTTCACCGATTGGCCATTTGAAGCCGTTTGCGTCTTAAGGTGACGGCAACGTTCAGTTGTTGGCTCCTGGGACAAAAAACAAACAAAAAACTGTAATTTGTCATCGAAAGAAAGTACAATAGAATAAGCTCAGACAACACTGGCTACACTCGGATTCTTGCATCCTAAATGTAGTAATTCTGAAACCATGTATATGATTTATAACAAAGGTCAGCCATGGCTCATTTTGAGGTGAAGACGAGCATCTTTTGCACAATTGTAGTGAAAAACGAGAAAAAAAAAAGTGATTTTTGTGGAAAATCGGATCAGGTAACGAGGGAACAACTCTTCTTTTATCCATTGTGTTCTAGTCCTTGTGTGGAAAAAGTGTTTTTTTTTCTTCTTTTAAGTGTACAGCTCCACATTGCTCAAAAGAAACCATGTTTGTATCAACTGGACGTGAACAGGAAGTTGAAAAAAAAAAAGAAAAAAGATGACTCTTTGATATTATTGCCATCAATGCTGTATTACAGTGACCAGCATTATATCAGTTGTTTGTGCGTTGTTGTCCTTATGTAAATAACACAACATTTCTCATCGGTTTCCCTTTAAGAAGGAAATAACTGCAGACTGGTGGGGATTTTTTTTTGTTATTATTTTTTGTTCTTCAGGAGACACTGTGTGTAAATATCTTCCTTATATTGTAAATATGTGCTTTTTTGTGTGTCATAGGTAATGTGTGTATGGTTCAACGGTTACAGATCTGTTTCAGTGTTGATTAAAATGTAATTGAACATTTTTACTGCCCTAACCATGCTTCTGCTATTGATGCTTTACTACGGTGGCACATTTTGTTTATATTAAAAAGCAAACAAACATGTACAGTCGTGGTCAAAAGTTTACATACACTTGTTTAAGAACATAATGTCGTGGCTGTCTTGAGTTTCCAATAATTTCTACAACTCTTGTTTTTTTTGTGATAGAGTGATTGGAGCACATACTTGTTGGTCACAAAAAACATTCATGAAGTTTGGTTCTTTTATGAATTTATTATGGGTCTACTGAAAATATGACCAAAACTGCTGGGTCAAAAGTATACATACAGCAATGTTAATATTTGGTTACATGTCCCTTGGCAAGTTTCACTGCAATAAGGCGCTTTTGGTAGCCATCCACAAGCTTCTGGCAAACTTCTGGTTGAATTTATAACCACTCCTCTTGATAAAATTGGTGCGGTTCAGCTAAATGTGTTGGTTTTCTGACATGGACTTGTTTCTTCAGCATTTTCCACACGTTTAAGTCAGGAATTTGGGAAGGCCATTCTAAAACCTTAATTCTAGCCTGATTTAGCCAGTCCTCTACCACTTTTGACGTGTGTTTGGGGTCATTGTCCTGTTGGAACACCCATCTGACCACAGAACTTTCCTCTAAAAGGTCTTATCTTTGTCCATGTGATGTCAGAAGAAACAAAGATTGAGCTGTTTGGCCACAATACCCAGCAATATGTTTGGAGGAGAAAAGGTGAGGCCTTTAATCCCAGGAACACCAGGCCTACCGTCAAGTATGGTGGTGGTAGTATTATGCTCTGGGCCTGTTTTGCTGCCAATGGAACTGGTGCTTTGCAGAGAGTAAATGGGACAATGAAAAAGGAGCGTTAGCTCCAAATTCTTCAGGACAACCTAAAATCATCAGCCCGTAGGTTGGGTCTTGGGTGCAGTTGGGTGTTCCAACAGGACTATGACCCCAAATACACGTCAAAATTGGTAAAGGAATGGCTAAATCAGGCTAGAATTAAGGTTTCAGAATGGCCTTCCCAAAGTCCTGACTTAAACGTGTGAACAATGCTGAAAAAACAAGTCCATGTCAGAAAACCAACAAATTTAGCTGAACTGCACCAATTTTGTCAAGAGGAGTGGTCAAAAATTCAACCCGAAGCTTGTGGATGGCTACCAAAAGCGCCTTATTGCAGTGAAACTTGCCAAGGGACATGTAAGCAAATATTAACATTGCTGTATGTATACTTTTGACCCAGCAGATTTGGTCACATTTTCAGTAGACCCATAATAAATTCATAAAAGAACCAAACTTCATGAATGTTTTTTTGTGACCAACAAGTATGTGCTCCAATCACTCTATCACACACAAATAAGAGTTGTAGAAATTATTGGAAAGTCTACAAGTTTATGTAACTAACAGTCTTTTGTCACGGTAAAATACTGCAATCAAAATTAATTGTAACATTACAAAAACTGAGTATAAAAAATATGATATCCTTCCATAACAAATAACTTATTTCGCAGTAAAATACTTTGTCATAGTCCTCTAATATCACAACAAATTATTGTAAATTCAAACTGATTGGTCTCTTAAGTAGACTACTTTGCACACTCTTGTACAGTAGGTGAAGTTACAGCATTTATTTATGACTTTTTTTGTAACTAACTGCAAATTCACAGTTCGAAAGTTACAATAAACTGCTGTGAAAGATATTTCACAGTAAATTGCTGTAATTATTATTATAAAAGTAATATAATTACAGTAGGAAGACGATTCATATGGTCCCATTCATTGCAGTTTACCTGACACAAGAAACGTGACGAATTGGGGGGGTGCACTATCTACTTTAGCCGCAAGATGGCAGTAATGTGTTGAATGCCTCCCTGGGGTGGTGTTTAGGGCACGTCCAACCAGCAGGAGGCCACGGGAAAGACCCAAGACATGGTGGAAAGATTATGTCTCTCAGCTGGCCTGGGAACACCTCAGGATCCCCTGGGAAGAGCTGGATAAAGTAGCTAGGGCAGTGGTTCTTAACCTTGTTGGAGGTACCGAACCCCACCAGTTTTATCTGCGCATTCACCGAACCCTTCTTTAGTGAAAAATAAAAATGTTTTTTTTTTCAAATTCAAGACAAAGTTATACATTTTTGGTAACACTTTAGTGTGGGGAACATATTCTAAGTAACAAAGACTTAATTTAGAGATATTTGGTTAGGGTTAGAGGGTTAGGGTTATAATAAGGCCATGCCGAATAAGGCATTAATAAGTACTTAATAATGACTAGTTAAGAGCCAATATGTTACTAATTTGCATGTTAATAAGCAACTAATTAATGGTGAATATGTTCCCCATACTAAAGTGTTACCATGTTTTTTTACTGGTGCATAAAATGAACCGTGCATGAACATCACCTTGTTCAAACAACAAAACCAACACAGTGCATAAACTCACAACAAATTACACACCTGCAAACCAGTCAGCTGTTGCCGTATCCGTAATACGCCGATAGGGAGAAGTTTGTATTTATACGATGAGTCGGGTGTGTTTTGACCTCTGCCGAACCCCTGAGGCCGACTCACCGAACCCCTAGGGTTCGATCGAACCCAAGTTAAGAACCACTGAGCTAGGGAGAGGGAAGTCTGGGCTGCTCTGCTTAGGCTGCTGCCCCCGCGACCCAACAATTTAATATATGGAGCTTTAAAAGATGGGCTATTCACGTTAAATATATTTTTACTATAAAGTAGGGATCTTCAAACTTTTTGACTCGGGGGCCACATTGGGTTAAAATAATTAGAAATAAATACATTTTGCATTTTATTTTTGGAACATAACCCCTTTTTTTACGCACAGGTGCCATGTGGTGGACCAGTCCCCTTTTTGAAACATGGCAAAGCGTGGCAAAGGGCTCCACTGCACCAATCAGCAGAGAAAGGACAGGGAGAGGCGGCAAGGCGGTACTTTTGATCCTCAAAATTAAATCACTACAGAGCTACCTCGATTTCCCTATGCTGCCAAACACTGGGTATAACAAATGAGTCTGTTGGCCTGCGTATGTGTTGTTTTTTTTTAATTGCGTACGACTACAAATTAAGCCACCGTGGAGTCAAAAAAAATTACAATTGCACTTTGATAAAGTAAATGAAAAATTATATTGAATTCAAGAAGGAACTTGTGGATCTCCTCTCCCTTACTTACTTCATTCGTCATTTACATGTATTCTGCATTGTTTTCTACTCATATAAAACTGTAATATGAATTTTTTTTTTTGCCAATTTTGTGGGGTTTGGAACTAGGAATGGGTTCCGAATTTGTTACTTTTACAGGCACTTACCAAATTCCGTCGGTACTCCCGACGGAATTTGAATCACGTAAAATCAAAAATCATTTTTGATACCTTCGTTGCACGTGACGTCACGTCCGATTGCAGATTAAACGCTGGCTCCAACACTTGGCAGGTAAACAAGCGCTCAACCGCCCCTTAGAGCGGACTTAGTCAGACTGCCAGGTGAGGAGCCAGTAATAGAAAAACACACAAGTTCACAGTAAGGCTCCAGTTATCAAAATGTGCTAGCATTATGCTAATATACATTGGATTTAGCATAACATGCTACTGATTAGCATGAACAATTTGACATGGTAATCTCAACACCTCCACATTTGGTTAATAAAACTACAACTAAGATGCACACAACAGTCAAACATCTGGTGTGCATTAAGTACAATACTTACAGTATAAAACAAGCCTGGGCAATTATTTTGACTCGGGGGGCCAAATTTAGAGAAAAAAATGTGTCTGGGGGCCGGTATATCAGATTTTTAGGAACACTGATACAAAACTTCATAATAATGTCTGATTGAATGCTGAAAACATTATGACAGACCGCCTTAAAAAACGGAATGGAATTAAAAAATGTTTTACTGAATGAGACACCCAGAATGTACATGAAATAAAGAATGTGGGATTTACAATATTAACTATGAACGATGAAACACTGAATATTGACAACATATTAATGTCAGACCCCTTTCGATCGACATATAATCAAGCCAAACGCAACAAACAGCGAAATATGTAATTAAAAAAACCACCTACAATCTGATATATCACTAAGATTTAGAACTTTGTTGTAAAAATCTCCTTCCGGGTCTGTCCCTGACACCCGCATTTCAGGCTGGCCGCTCTGGAAACACTCTGTGGAAACGCTCCCCACCCACACTGCTTGGTGCCTCGTCTGAGCTGCCGTGACTTAGATTACCATAGTAACTAATTAGATTACCATAGTAACTAGGATATCATGCAAAAGTGCAGATTCCAACCATTGAAATACTTTGTATAGTTCAAGACTTGCGCTAATTTGAAAACATCACTGCACATCATAATAGCAGCTACAGTTTCCATCTTAAAGATCTAAAAAAATTATTTGGGAATGCCCGACGTGCCAGATTGAAAAGTTTAACTTAATTTGCCCAGGTCTGGTATAAACATTATGTAGGGCTCAACAAAAGACTAGATTCAACTTAATGGTAAAAGCTACTCTCTGAATAGGTAACACACTACTGCCATCTAACATCTTGGAAGTGCAACTGCATGCAAAGTCTACTATATAATACTTGCAAATGAGATAAAAAAAAGATCCAAGAAAACAAGCTTAGTGTTTAATGTCAAATAAAAAAATGTTTTTTATTATGAAACCATGAACTTTTATTAACACATGAACACACACGCAGAAGTACCGAATATTGGTACTGTTGAGTAGCGGTATCGATTCCCAGATACCGTGTATTGGTACCGTATCAATTCAAATGTGAAAGGTATGCATCCTATTTGGAAGAGAGTAACTGAAGTTTCATTATTTCTTATGAATAAAGTGTATTCGGTCTTCGTCTGACCTTTTGAAATGGGTTGCCAACAAAGCCTATATCGCAGTGATTCTCAGACTGCGGTATGGGTACCACTAGTGGTACGCGGGCTCTATCTAGTGCAGGGGTCGGCAACCCGCGGCTCTAGAGCCGCATGTGGCTCTTTAGCGCCGCCCTAGTGGCTCTCTGGAGCTTTTTCATAAATGTATGAAAAATTGAAAAAGATGAGGGGAAAAACATATATTTTTTGTTTTAATATGGTTTCTGTAGAGGACAAACGTGACACAAACCTCCCTAATTGTTATAAATCACACTGTTTATATTAAACATGCTTCCCTGATTCGAGTATTTGGCGAGCGCCGTTTTGTCCTACTAATTTTGGCAGTCCTTGAACTCACCGTAGTTTGTTTACATGTATAACTTTCTCCGACTTTCTAGGACGTGTTTTATGCCACTTTTTTTTCTGTCTCATTTTGTCCACCAAACTTTTAACGTTGTGCATGAATGCACAAAGGTGAGTTTTGTTGATGTTATTGACTTGTGTGGAGTGCTAATCAGACATATTTGGTCACTGCATGACTGCAAGCTAATCGATGCTAACATGCTATTTAGGCTAGCTATATGTACATATTGCATCATTATGCCTCATTTGTAGCTATATTTGAGCTCATTTAGTTTCCTTTAAGTCCTCTTAATTCAATTTATATCTCATGACACACTATCTGTATGTTATATGGCTTTTAACTTTTTGCGGTTCCAGACAGATTTGTTTTTGTATTTTTGGTCCAATATGGCTCTTTCAACATTTTGGGTTGCCGACCCCTGATCTAGTGGTATGCCAAATAATCATTGGGTTAAATATCATAATGTAACAGTTTTATTTTTCTATATCCAAACAGTGTTCAAACTGTGTATAATGTTACAATATACTTTAATCAATCAATGTTTACTTATGTAGCCTTAAATCACGAGTGTCTCAAAGGGCTGCACACGCCACAACTACTTGCTAAATAAAACTTCTGCCTGGCTTTTATTGAATACTTAGGCCTTTTTGATTGATTGATTGATTGAAACTTTTATTAGTAGATTGCACAGTGCAGTACATATTCCGTACAATTGACCACTAAATGGTAACACCCGAATAAGTTTTTCAACTTGTTTAAGTCGGGGTCCACTTAAATTGATTCATGATACAGATATATACTATTTTCATAATACAGTCATCATCACACAAGATAAAAATCAGAGTATATACATTGAATTATTTACAGTATTTACAATCCGGGGTGTGGAGGGGGGGCGGGGGGTGGGTGGGTTTGGTTGATATCAACACTTCAGTCATCAACAATTGCATCATCAGAGAAATGGACATTGGAACAGTGTAGGACTGACTTGGTTGGATATGTACAGCAAGTAGTGGACATAGAGATAGAGATCAGAGAGCATAAGAATAAGTATCTACGTTTGATTATTTACATTTGATTATTTACAATCCGGGGAGGTAGGATGTGGAAGGGAGGGTGTTAGTTTACGGTTGAAGTTGCCTGGAGGTGTTCCTTTAGTGTGGTTTTGAAGGAGGATAGAGATGCCCTTTCTTTTACACCTGTTGGGAGTGCATTCCATATTGATGTGGCATAAAAGGAGAATGAGTTAAGACCTTTGTTAGGTCGGAATCTGGGTTTACCGTGGTTTGTGGAGCTCCCCCTGGTGTTGTGGTTATGGCGGTCATTTATGTTAAGGAAGTAGTTTGACATGTACTTCGGTATCAGGGAGGTGTAGCGGATTTTATAGACTAGGCTCAGTGCAAGTTGTTTTACTCTGTCCTCCACCTTGAGCCAGCCCACTTTGGAGAAGTGGGTAGGAGTGAGGTGTGATCTGGGGTGGAGGTCTAAAAGTAACCTGACTAGCTTGTTCTGGGATGTTTGGAGTCTAGATTTGAGGGTTTTGGAGGTGCTAGGGTACCAGGAGGTGCAAGCGTAATCGAAAAAGGTCCTGCTACGCTACTGTATTTTTAATGTTGGTCATTATGTTGGTACTTGAAGAGCAAAGTGTTTTTGATGTGGTACTTGGTGAAAAGTTAAAAATAATACATTTGTAACTCTTTTGGGAATGTCACTCTAGCACAGAGATGTCAAACATGCGGCCCGTGAGATGAGTTTGCTAAGTGTAAAATTAAGCTGCATTTTTAAACTAAAGAAACTGCTGTTCTAAATGAGTCCACTGGATGTCGCAATAGTATTTCTAGTATGCAAGGAAAATGGGTTATACCGACTCCTCCCCCTTCACCCAATGTAAAACAAACAGGGGTACAATAAACAATTGGTAACCCCACTTAAAATGGAGCATGAGACACTGAACATTCTATATAGTTCTGTGGAAATTATTGTCGTCTTTGCAAATTTTAAGAAATTGAACAGTGGAAATGACAAATGAGGTAGTTGATACAGAGAAGCGTTTTTATTTATGCTTTATTTTGTTTTTGTTCAATCCCAGATGGGCTGTGACTTAAAGTGGAATTGCTGTGTAGATCAGTGTTTTTCAACCCCTGTGAGATACAGTCTGGTGTGCCGTGGGAGAATATGTAATTTCACCTATTTGGGGTAAAAATATTTTTTGCAAACCAGTAATAATAATCTGACGTTGTGTCGGTGCTGTCTAGAGCTCGGCAGAGTAACCATGTTGTACTCTTCCATATCAGTAGGTGACAGCAAGAAGCTAATTGCTTTGTAGATGATTCCGATATGCAGACGACAGCGTGCAGGTAAAAAGGTATCTTAACGCTTAAGAAAAGGCATTTGAAGCTTAGGGAAGGCTATGCAAAACGAAAAGTAAACAAAAACAGAATGCTGGACGACAGCAAAAACTTACAGCGTGTGGAGCAGACAGCGTCCACAAAGCACATCCGAACATGACGTGACAATCAACAATGTCCCCGCAAAGGATAGCGACAACTTAAATAGTCTTGACTGCTAAAACAAAACAGGTGCGGGGAATAGTGCTCAAGGAAGACATGGAACTTCTACAGGAAAATACCAACAAAACAGGAAAAGCCACCAAAATAGGAGCGCAAGATAAGAACTAAAACACTACACATAGGAAGACACCAAAAAACTCCAAATAAGTTACGGCGTGATGTGACAGTACTTTGAGACAAGAGCTATAGTCATGCATGGTTGGTTTTAGTTTGAATTCTTAGCTAACACTTGCGAGAACAACTTTTTATTGTCAATATCGGCTGCTGAGTTTATTTTTTTAATGTTTTCTGCTGGTGGTGTGCCTGCGTGTTGACAGAAATGTTGAAATGTAATATTTATTGTACGGTACACATTTCTACCACATTAGAAACCATTAGTAAATCAGAGGCTACTCAGAAGGTGAGATAACTCCTGGAAATTACTGGATTTTAAAGTTAAAGTTAAAGTACCAATGATTGTCACACACACACTACACTGCAACAAGTCAGTGTTCAAAAACAAGAAAAAAAAATAAAAAATTAGGGGTATTTTATTTCAACTAAGCAAAATTATCTGCCAATAGAACAAGAAAATTCAGCTGGTCAAGACTTTCCAAAACAAGTAAAATTAGCTGACCTCAATGAACCCAAAAAATACCTTAAAATAAGTATATTCTCACTAATAACAAGTGCACATTTCTTGGTAGAAAAAAAAAGAGACATTTTTGCTCAATATGTAGAAAAATATTCTTAAATTAAGTAAATGCTAGTGCCATTATCTTGACATAATGATATGCGCTCGGCATCATGATTTTTTTTTTCATGCTTGAAGTAAGAAATTATTACTTTAAAAAAGTAGTTTTATACTTGTGAGTGTTAATGACACAGCTTTGCATCAGTTGATATTCTAATTTCAAGCATGTTTTACTCAATATAGTTCATAAAATCTCAGCTACAAGCTGCAATATCTTACTGAGATCATTTAGGACCAAAACCCTTAAAACAAGTAAAACACTCTAACATAAAATCTGCTTAGTGAGAAGAATGATCTTATCAGACAGAAAATAAGCAAATATCACCCTTATTTGAGATATTTAATCTTACTTAGATTTCAGTTTTGCAGTGTAGGTGTGGCGAAATTATTCTCTGCATTTGACCCATCACCCTTGATCACCTCCTGGGAGGTGAGGGGAGCAGTGAGCAGCAGCGGTGGCCGCGCCCGGGAATCAGTTTGGTGTTTGTGACATGTTACTATGTCATTTTTGGTGATTTAGCCCCCAATTCCAAGCTGTGTGCCAAGCAGGGAGGTAATGGGTCCCATTTTTATAGTCCTTGGTATGACTCGGCGGGGTTTGAACTCACAACTTACCGATCTCAGGGCGGACACTCTAACCACAAGGCTACTGTATAGATGTGTGTGTCCAAGTTAAAGGAAACGGTAGGCTGTCTTCTTTTAATATTTTTATTACACTTTTTGGCAAGCTAGGTAATGTTTGCTGTGGTCTGGAACAACATGGCACAAAAACAACTATCAGAAATGCAGCCAGTATTACATACAGATAATGCAAAACTAAATTATATACAAAGAGGATAAAAGTAAAGGATATTAAATGAACAATGGAAATGACGAATGAGGTAGTTGATCCATAGAAGCGTTTTTATTTATGCTTTATTTTGTTTTCGTTCAATCCCAGATGGGCTGTGACTTAAAGTTGAATTGCTGTGTAGATACACTGAGATGAAGTCTAAGTTTGTTGTGTTTTTGAAACTGCACCAATTTTTCTCCTCGGAATTTTCAACTAACTCAAAAGTGTTTTGTCAAGAGCAGGGGTACCCAAACTACGGCCCGCGGGCCGGATACGGCCCCCCAGCGTCCAAAATCCGGCCCGCGGGAAGTCCCAAGTTAAAAAAAAACAAAAAATTATTTTTTTTTTAAAATTTGTCCTTACTAGTCCATTTTCTACCGTCTCCTAGCCACTCAGGCAAATCATATTGTATAAAAATGCATCTTACCATTGATAACGTGAAATGCAGCAAGTGCGCTCTTTAAGTCAATTAGTGCGCGAGGAATATATATGTATGAATATATATATATATATATATATATATATATATATATATATATATATATATATATATATATATATATATATATATATATATATATATATATATATATACATATATATATATATGTATTAATTCGATTATCCAAAAAAAAATAGTGCTCGATACCGTGGTAGAGCGTAATATGTATGTGTGGGAAAAAATCACAAGACTATTTCATCTCATTTCATTTCAGAGATGAAATAGTCTTGTGATTTTTTCCCACACATATATATATATATATATATATATATATATATATATATATATATATATATATATATATATATATATATATATATATATATATATATATATATATATACACATATAGACCCATATACATATATACACATATATACATATATATATATATACACTACCGTTCAAAAGTTTGGGGTCACATTGAAATTTTCTTATTTTCAATGAAGATAACTTTAAACTAGTCTTAATTTTAAAGAAATACACTCTATACCTTGCTAATGTGGTAAATGACTATTCTAGCTGCAAATGTCTGGTTTTTGGTGCAATATCTACATAGGTGTATAGAGGCCCATTTCCAGCAACTATCACCCCAGTGTTCTAATGGTACAATGTGTTTGCTCATTGGCTCAGAAGGCTAATTGATGATTAGAAAACCCTTGTGCAATCATGTTCACACATCTGAAAACAGTTTAGCTCGTTACAGAAGCTACAAAACTGACCTTCCTTTGAGCAGATTGAGTTTCTGGAGCATCACATTTGTGGGGTCAATTAAACGCTCAAAATGGCCAGAAAAAGAGAACTTTCATCTGAAACTCGACAGTCTATTCTTGTTCTTAGAAATGAAGGCTATTCCACAAAATTGTTTGGGTGACCCCGAACTTTTGAACGGTAGTGTATGTATGTACACACACACACACATTTACATATTATATATATATATATACACACACACACACATACGTGGAAATAGATTTTCCAGAGATAAAATGAGTTTGACGCCCCCTGCTCTAGCACCATCTACTGGTCGTGGTCGTGGTTGAACCCAACTTTGAATCCCCACCACCGTAAAACACTCACGACCTTCATCCAGTTCTGCGTGAACCCCCAAAAGGCTGCTCGGCGTGTCGGCCAACAGGTGTCAGCCAAGTGCCGGTCAACTCCGCAGACCACCCTTGTGCTCTTTGCTGGTGAGAAAGTCACACCGTGTTCCCACTGCCGCGTCTTTTCTGCCTGCTTTGCATGCAACAACAACAACTACTTCGCCACTGCCCTTTAGCAAGGCATTAGTCATTCATTTTTTCTTATGTGCACAACTTTTTCTTTGACTCCTCATAAATAAGTGTTGTGAATTTCATTATGATTTTTTATCTCTTCTTAGTGCCCTCCTCCCAACACAAACCTGCCCCCCACCCCTAAATCCACAAAACCCACCCAGCCCAGAGTCAGTGCCCACACCCCTCCTCCACTCTGCCGCTCAGTCTTTCTCTCTTTCTGCTGTGGACCAGTCCCTCAGCCTACCTCACGTCCACAAAGTGACCACAGCTTCTTCTCCAAACATCTTCGGATCTCCTTGGCTTTACCATTCTTGACCTTTTTTGGCTTGTTGTTTTTTTTTTGGCTCCCTCACTCTCTGCCGTGTGAGGACTTCAGTGACGTTGCTCTCTACCCCCCCACCACCACACCCCCAGAAGTGCGCTCGGGAGTCTCTTCATTCATCACGGCCCAGGACCGGATTTGACCGCCATGAATGTTCAGCTGCTTCTCCTGTTGGCCGTCTGCGCCTTCACACATGCAAGTGAGTCAACTTCTTCCTCCCTCCACAAAAAAAAACTGTAGTCATTAGGTAGTCACCATGCATCCTGTGAGTTCACCCACTCCTGTGCCCATGCTGCTACCCCTTTGTCTGTTTCAGGCCATGATATCATTGTAACACTAAATGTGGAAAATATTAATACTTTCATCAGTAGTTGAACAAATAGTACTGGTTTTTATTTGCAAACTTGCTTATAGTTCTCAAACTTATTTCACCAAGCACCACCTCAGAAAAAAACTTGGCTCTCCAAGTACCACCGTAATGACCGACATTAAAAATGCAGTAGCGTAGTAGGCCTAAGTATTCATTAAAAACAAAGCAGAGGTTTTATGTATCAAGTATATTTAACATTAAACATAGTTTGAACAATGAGACTGTGTTTGAATATAGGAAAATAAAATAAAAACTTTCATCAAGTGGTTCTCATCAAGGGGTAGGCCAAAAAAAGTCACTTGATTAAAGTACAGTGTTTTAATTTTCCTATCATCAAATAGTGTTATTGTTCAAATTGTGTGTAACCTTACAGTGGCCAAATTAAAAAAAAATACAAAAAAAACCTCTGCCTTGTTTTTAATGAATACTTAGGCGTACTATGCGACTGTATTTTAAAGTTGGTCATTGTGGTGGTACTAGGGACATTCGATTTGAATTATTTTCAATGTCAAACAGGACATAAAAGTCCTTACATTTTACATTTTAACTCAAATTTCTCAAACATCAGTCCTAAAAAAAAAATATTGACCCTTTTATTTAGGTTTAAATACATAAAATAACTCTCCCATAATGACCAACATTAAAATACACTAGCATAGTAGGCCTAAGTATTCATTAAAAACAAGGCAGAGGTTTTATTTATCAAGTAGATTTAACATTTTTGGCCACTGTAACATTAAACACAGTTTGAACAGTAAGACTGTGTTTGAATATAGGAAAATAAAAAAAACTTTCATCAAGTGGTTCTCATCAAGGGTTACGTGGGCTCCATCTAGTGGTAGGCCAAAAAAAGTCACTTGATTAAAGTACAGTGTTTTAATTTTCCTATCATCAAATAGTGTTATTGTTCAAATTGTGTGTAACCTTACAGTGGCCAAATTAAAAAAAAACACAAAAAAAACCTCTGCCTTGTTTTTAATGAATACTTAGGCCTACTATGCGACTGTATTTTAAAGTTGGTCATTGTGGTGGTACTAGGGACATTCGATTTGAATTATTTTCAATGTCAAACAGGACATAAAAGTCCTTACATTTTACATTTTAAGTCAAATTTCTCAAACATCAGTCCTAAAAAAAAAATCTTGACCCTTTTATTTAGGTTTAAATACATAAAATAACTCTCCCATAATGACCAATATTAAAATACACTAGCATAGTAGGCCTAAGTATTCATTAAAAACAAGGCAGAGGTTTTATTTATCAAGTAGATTTAACATTAAACACAGTTTGAACAGTAAGACTGTGTTTGAATATAGGAAAATAAAATAAAAACTTTCATCAAGTGGTTCTCATCAAGGGGTAGGCGGGCTCCATCTAGTGGTAGGCCAAAAAAAGTCACTTGATTAAAGTACAGTGTTTTAATTTTCCTATCATCAAATAGTGTTATTGTTCTAATTGTGTGTAACCTTATAGTGGCCAAATTAAAAAAAAACACAAAAAAAACCCTCTGCCTTGTTTTTAATGAATACTTAGGCCTACTATGCGACTGTATTTTAAAGTTGGTCATTGTGGTGGTACTAGGGACATTCGATTTGAATTATTTTCTATGTCAAACAGGACATAAAAGTCCTTACATTTTACATTTTAAGTCAAATTTCTCAAACATCAGTCCTAAAAAAAAAATCTTGACCCTTTTATTTAGGTTTAAATACATAAAATAACTCTCCCATAATGACCAACATTAAAATACACTAGCATAGTAGGCCTAAGTATTCATTAAAAACAAGGCAGAGGTTTTATTTATCAAGTAGATTTAACATTTTTGGCCACTGTAACATTAAACACAGTTTGAACAGTAAGACTGTGTTTGAATATAGGAAAATAAAAAAAACTTTCATCAAGTGGTTCTCATCAAGGGTTACGTGGGCTCCATCTAGTGGTAGGCCAAAAAAAAGTCACTTGATTAAAGTACGGTGTTTTAATTTTCCTATCTTCAAACAGTGTTACTGTTCAAACTGTGTGTAATCTTACAGTGGCCAAAATGTTACAAAATAAAATATAACCTCTGCCTTGTTTTTGATGAATACTTAGGCCTACTACGCTTCTGTGTTTTAAAGTTGGTCATTATGGTGATACTTGGAAAGCCAAGTGTTTTTTGAGGTGGTACTTGGTGAAGTAAGCTTGAGAACCACTGCCCTAGGGACATTGGATTTGAATTATTCTCACTGTCAAACAGGACATAAGAGTCCTTAGATTTACGTTTTAACTCAAATTTGTCCAACATCCATCCATCCATTTTCTACCAGTTGTCCCTTACATCAGTCTTAAAAAAAAAAAAAAATCAAACATTTTTAAATCTTGACCCTTTTTTTTAGGTTTAAATACATCAAATAACTCCACCATAATGACCGACATTAAAACAGTAGCATAGTAGGTTTTATTTGACAAGTGTATTTCATATTTTGACCACACCGTTTGAACAGTAACACCGTGTTTGAATGTAGGAAAATACAACACTGTACTTTAATCAAGCGATTGTTTGGTGTACCACTAGATGGATCCCGCCTACCACTAGTGGTACACGTACCACAGTTTGCGAACCACTGCTGTAGGGTGTTGTTGAATAACTGCATCGTACACCTTTGTAAGAATTGGACATTGACATTTTAGAATTTAATATAAAAAAAATAAAAAAAAACATTTTGGGAAATGTCATGTGTATTATTAACACAGCAAAATGATGGCCAAAAAAACAGCAATAAATTACTAAAAGGACAAAAAAAGTTGATCAAATCCCATCTCTTCTCAATATCTCAGCAGTTACTGATAGTTTGTTTATTTCATGAGTTTAAATTAAAAAAAAAGATTAAAGTACCAATGATTGCCACACACACACTCTTATCTTTGGCCGCTTAGTCACAGATGACCATGCTAATTTACGCTCTTGTGTCAGACACTTATTTCGATTTGATGTTTAATTTTTTATTTAATTTATTTTAAAAATATTTAATAATTTAAATCGTTTTGTCATCCTATTTTAGTCAATTATTAGTAATATCTTTTCAGTTTTAATGAGTGTTGTGATTATACAATGCACATATTTAATTATAATTTTCACATTTTAACTTGATGTTTTGTTGATACGGTACATTCATGTTTGTTGACAACGCCCAGCATGGCTGTACAAGCCAATTCTTGAGTGACAGTCCCTGTTGCACTTAGTGCAAACATGTGTAGAGACTTCATCCCGCTCCTGCTGTGCGATGGTATTTGCAGTGGGAGGTGAGGGGAGCGGTGAGCAGCAGCGGTGGCCGCGCCTGGGAATCAGTTTGGTGATTGTGAAATGTTGCTATATTCGAATGGGGAGAAGAGAGTTTAAAGAATGTGAAAAAAATATATATAACAGGGGTGTCCAAAGTGCGGCTCGGGGGCCATTTGCGGCCCGCAGCTAATTGTTTACCGGCCCGCCACACATTCTGGAAATACTATTGTAAAAATAAAAAAAGAACATTAAAAAAAGTGGAATGAGGTGAAATCTAACGAGAAAAAGTTGCAATGTTGACACAAAAGCTGCCATGCAGGCTGTTTTTTTTCTTTTGCCTTTCTTAATTTTTCTTTTTTTGCCATTGCTCAAAATAATATAATAATGACAAAAAATCCATGTTATAATGAATTATTTTCAGGGCTCCAATTACTTCAAATATTTCACTTTAAAATGTTTTATGTGGGAAATATTGCATATATTGTGTAGTAGCCATATAAAAACATCAAAGTGTCCTTGACAAAAGCGCATAAAACAAACAAAATAATAGTTCCAGCATAAAATCGACAGATATGTCTGAAGTTGATCTCGTAACTTAAGTGTTGAAAGTAAAAAAAAAAACTAATAAAAATGTATCACTTTATGAGTGGGGCACCTTTTGGATCCCAAATATATTTAGTGATTTTTTATTTATCTTTTCACTGTGATTACTCAAAAATATGAAATAATTAAAATCAATGGTGTCCTGCATTATTGATCTTTTAGGGCTCTAATGACTAAATACTGCATATTTCAGTTTCACTATAAAAAAACTAAGTTGTTTTTGACAGAAAAGCCATAAAACATTTTTTTTAATTTGTATTACTTTATATCAACTTGAAGTTGATATAGAGATTTACTGTAAGTGTTGAATAATACAAAAAATAATAATAACCTGACTTATTTTTAACATTTTAATGACTGAGACCGTTTATGGTCCTCGGGACCCCTAAAGGTAAAATAAATAAAAAATGCATATATTTTGTTATGGTTTGAAAATGAAAAATATCAAAATGGCCCCCACATGCTTAAATTTTTCCGTGTGCGGCCCTCAGTGGAAAAAGTTTGGACACCCCTGATATATAATGAATTAAAAAAATACAATTAATTGTAGATGGGAAACCAAACAATTCTTACAGTAAATGTGAGCTAACGTAAACAAATGGCAGTAGTTTATTACGGCGCCAACAACATGTTTATATATGAACTCGTCATGGCGAGTGATGTAATCAGAGGAGTAGCGCAGCCGCATGCCTTTTACATTTCTTGGCACCAGCAAAGAGAAGCAAACCTTTCAGAAGAAGAGGAGGATGTGTGTGGGCGTCTAAGCCGTAACTTACACCGTGCACATTTATCTGAAGGTGTATCGTCCTCCTTTTCACTGGATTCTTTTAAAAAAAAAAAGTCTAATCGGTGCTCTTTCTATTCCTTGCTCTGAGAAGTTTTGCCCCCCCAGGCATGGTCAGAAGAAAGGGGGTGTGGTTGGCTGAAGCTGCGGGGCAGAACTCATGGTTGGTGTATTAATAGAGGGGGTTCTATATTTAAGAGGCATGGATGTATAGAAATGGTGGCAGAACATTACAGTCGTGGTCAAAAGTTTACATACACTGGTAAAGAACATAATGTCATGGCTGTCTGGAGTTTCCAATCATTTCTACAACTCTTGTTTTTTTTGTGATAGAGTGATTGGAGCACATACTTGTTGGTCACAAAAAACATTCTTGAAGTTTGGTTCTTTTATGAATTTATTATGGGTCTACTGGAAATGTGAGCAAATCTGCTGGGTCAAAAGTATACATACAGCAATGTTAATATTTGGTTACAGTTCCCTTGGCAAGTTTCACTGCAATAAGGCGCTTTTGGTAGCCATCCACAAGCTTCTGGTTGAATTTTTGACCACTCCTCTTGACAAAATTGGTGCAGTTCAGCTAAATTTGTTGGTTTTCTGACATGGACTTGTTTCTTTCAGCATTGTCCACACGTTTAAGTCAGGACTTTGGGAAGGCCATTCTAAAACCTTAATTCTAGTCTGATTTAGCCATTCCTTTACCACTTTTGACGTGTGTTTGGGGTCATTGCCCTGTTGGAACACCCAACTGTGCCCAAGACCCAACCTCCGGCCTGATTATTTTTGGTCGTCCTGAAGAATTTGGAAGTAATCCTCCTTTTTCATTGTCCCATTTACTCTCTGTAAAGCACCTGTTCCATTGGCAGAAAAACAGGCCCAGAGCATAATACTACCACCACCATGCTTGACGGTAGGGATGGTGTTCCTGGGATTAAAGGCCTCACCTTTTGTCCTCCAAACATATTGCTGGGTATTGTGGCCAAACAGCTCAATTTTTTGTTTCATCTGACATCACATGGACAAAGATAAGACCTTCTAGAGCAGGGGTGTCAAACTCATTTTAGATCGGGGGCCACAAGGAGAAAAATCTACTCCCAGTGGGCCGGACAGGTAAAATCACGGCACGATAACTTAAAAATAAAGACAACTTCAGATTGTTTTCTTTGTTTAAAAAATAGAACAAGCACATTCTAAAATTGTACAAATCATAATGTTGTTGTTGTTTTTTTTTTACAATTACCTGTTGCGGTTAATAGTATACATACTTTATTTGTCGTTATTTATAGTTTCTGAATAAATTATGTCAGTCAACTCATTGGTGTCAATTTTCAATCTATCAAGATAAAAAAATAATATCAAAATCTAATTACCCTATGTTATTTGTGTAGTTGGATCATTTTCCTCGACTGATGTACTAACATCATGTGGTTTATTTTGTACATATATAGCATCATCTACAAAGATACAAATAATTGCTATTGCGACATCCAGTGGACACATTTAGTACAGCAGTTTCTTTCATTCAAAAATGTCAGGTTATTTTTTATACTTAGCAAACTCCTCCCGCGGGCCGGATAAAACCTGTTCGTGGGCCTGATCCGGCCCTCGGGCCGCACGTTTGACACCCCTGTTCTAGAGGAAAGTTCTGTGGTCAGATGAAACAGTTGTACAAATTATATTGTTGTTCTTTACAAGTGTATGTAAACTTTTGACCACGACTATATGTTGTATGAAGAGATCATTTCTATAAGAAAAGGTTAGAGGGGACTGGAGTTTATCGTGTATTGTGGTGATACCCCAGTTAACAATGTACAATTGTTGCCATCATTTTGAGAAATGTGTTAATAAATGTTGGGAACAGTTTGTATAGTAAAGCACATTCCTCAAAAAGAAACAATGTGAATAATGGGTTCCAGCCTCAAAAAAGGTCCATATTGTAGCAAAGGTTTGAACACAATATGAAGAGATATACAGTACTGTATATCAAAAATACACAACAAGGGGGGTGATGGATCAACGTTCTATTTATGAAAAAAACCCAAACAACAACAACTATCTGAACTATCCACATTTTCAGCCGCCCTGCCGACACGGCACATTGTCACTAGCCCTGTGGTGCACCCACAGTTTGAAGTAAAAAAAAAAAAAAACTCCCTAACTTTGCCAGCCATGTTTCTACAATGATTAGGAATAAACAAATTAAATCCTTTTCACCTTGTCGGTTAATATTCTTGGCGTGCGGCGGAAAGGTGGGGGGTATTGTCGACAACGCTGAGGATACTTCCTGAATGTTTTAAAACCATAGATCGCTTGTCCATTGCTTTCTTTGGACTTCTAAGTTAGCTAGCAAAACTGCAAACATGTTGTAAAACAGCTTAAAAACAAAAACATATTTCTAAAACAAATAATTATTTTATTTTTAACGCATTTTTCAGAATATATACAATTTATTCATACAGTATATTCAATGCTCACAATATTATGCCTACTGTCTTGGTAAGCTTTATTCGCTATAAAAAAATACAAATAAAACAGTATGTTATTATTTATTCAAACATACAGTATAGTATTATTATTGATACTTTAAATATATATTTCTGTATTTTAATTTCACATTTTTATTTTCTTACATTATTTGAAAATGTTTTTATGTATACAACTTGTCTATATTATTTTAAAAATATTACTTTATTAGGAGAATATAGCTTAAGACAACAGGCATAATGTTGTGAGCGATAAATGTACAGTACATCATTATTCATTCAAACATACAATATAAAAAATTTCACATTTAAATTTGTATCTAATATTTTTTCTGTTCAAGTGAATGTTAATCGATAGCTAGAGGAAAAAAGTACATATAAATTTTTTTTCAATCAATTGTTTTACCAAATGTAAAAACACCCAATTTTTTGGGGGGCCAAAATAAAAAAAAATGGGGTTGTATGCAATCACATTTTTTTAATTTTTGGAAAAAAAATATATTGGGTGTTTACATTGTTGTTTACTATTGCAAAAAGTTGGTAAAACATTTGATTTAACAACATGTGTATGAACTTCTTTCCTCTAGCTATCAATTAACATTCACTTGAACAGAAAAAATATTATATACAAATTTAAACATGAAACATATTATATTGTATGTTTGAATGAATAATGATATACTGTATGTTTATCGCTTACAATAGTATGCCTGTTGTCTTAAGCTATATTCTCCTATTAAAAAAATATTTTTAAAATAATATAAAACATGTATATACAGTACAGGCCAAAAGATTGGACACACCTTCTCCTCATTCAATGCATTTTCTTTATTTTCATGACTATTTACATTGTAGATTGTCACTGAAGGCATCAAAACTATGAATGAACACATGTGGAGTTATGTACTTAACAAAAAAAGGTGAAATAACTGAAAACATGTTTTATATTTTAGTCCCTTCAAAATAGCCACCCTTTGCTCTGATTACTGCTCTTGGCATTCTCTCGATGAGCTTCAAGCACACCTGTGAAGTGAAAACCATTTCAGGTGACTACCTTTTGAAGCTCATCGAGAGAATGCCAAGAGTGTGCTAAAAAGTAATCAGAGCAAAAGGTGGCTATTTTGAAGAAACTAGAATAAAAAACATGTTTTTTTCAAGTACATAACTCCACATGTGTTCATTCATAGTTTTGATGCCTTCAGTGACAATCTACAATGTAAATAGTCATGAAAATAAAGAAAAACCATTGAATGAGAAGGTGTGTCCAAACTTTTGGCCTGTACTGTACATAAAAACATATTCAAATAATGTAAAAAAATTAAAATATGATATTAAAACATAGAAATATTTATTTAAAGTATCAATAATAATACTGTACTGTATGTTTGAATACATAATAACATACTGAATGTTTATTGCCTTATGTCACGGTTAGCTTCTTCAATAAATATTTAAAAAATGATAAATTTAAGTTTTATACATGCCAACACATATTTTTAATATGTTGAAAAAATATTGTGTAAAACTTTTGACTTTTTAAATATGTGTTATTTCAACTTTCTTCCCCATTGCAAAACACTGTGAAATGGTAGAAATAACTGTTGTCTTCTCAGGGAGTTCCTAATACTGAACTCCTTCATAGACGTGACATCGCAACAAGTACGACTGTGGGATTCTGGTAGAACGTAGTAGAGAATTCCCAAAGAGCGGATGAAACCAAGACAACAGGTCATCAATGCTCTAATAAGGTCTAAACTCTGCGCCTGCCCCCGTTAAACTGCATCCTGTAAAAAGCCCGCCATCGCCGCCCCCTCCCATCCCCAGTCTCCGTCTTAATGAGTTTTGTCTGCCTCAGCGGGGCTAATAACGCCGCCGTCACATCTGGCTGTTGAAAGGGGGAGGTCAGCGCCCTCTTTGGTCATGGCCCCGCTTTTAGAAATGACTCAAATGTGGCGCTCATACTCCAAATATGAGGCTGGCACGGAGCGCTTAGTCACACTCGCGGGTCTTTTCACCGCGCAGAAAGAAAAGTCTGTGCGTGGAACAAAAGCTGCTGTTTCAGAGACTCGACTAAGTAATATCAAACCCCCCCCCCCCCCCGAAAAAGGCGCACATGTTTGTGTGTGGCGTGCATGTGAGACATGGAGCAAGTACACAACAAAAGCAGCTGACTCAGGAACACGACTCGAGTGAATGTTGGCTGGATTAGAACCCTTTAAGAGGCTTGTTTTAAAGCTGTTTGCGAGACATTTTGGATCATTCTATGCATGCATGAGAAGAGTGTTGTGTTCTGGTGCACAAAGCAAGCTCCACAAAGAAGTGGGTGGATGGGTTTGGTGTAGTGTTGTCCTGATACCAATATTTTGGTACCGGTACCAAAATGTATTTCGATACTTTTCGATACTTTTCGATACTTTTCTAAATAAAGGGGACCACACAAAATTGCATTATTGGCTTTATTTTAACTAAAAATGTTAGGGTACATTAAACATATGTTTCTTATTGCAAGTTTGTCCTTAAATAAAATAGTGAACATACAAGACAACTTGTCTTTTAGTAGTAAGTCAACAAACAAAGTCTCCTAATTTGTCTGCTGACATATGCAGTAACATATTGTGTCATTTCTCATTCTATTCTGTCCAAATTAAGGACAAGTGGTAGAATTATTAATCTACTTGTTCATTTACTGTTAATATCTGCTTACTTTCTCTTTTAACATGTTCTATCTACACTTCTGTTCAAATGTAATAATCACTTATTCTTCTGTTTGGATACTTTACATAAGTTTTGGATGATACCACACATTTGTCATATTCAAAGTCCTCATGTGTCCAGGGACATATTTCCTGAGTTTATGAACATAATATAAATTTTTTAAAAAAACGACAAAAGATTTTGTGATGCTAAAACATATAGATGTAATAATAGTAGTATCGACTGAATACGCTCCTGTACTCGATATCATTACAGTGGATGTTAGGTGATTGATTGATTGATTGAGACTTTTATTAGTAGATTGCACAGTACAGTACATATTCCGTACAATTGACCACTAAATGGTAACACCCGAAAAAGTTTTTCAACTTGTTTAAGTCGGGGTCCACTTAAATCAATTCATGGTACAGATGTATACTATTATCATAATGCAGTCATCACACAAGTTAATCATCAGAGTATATACATTGAATTATTTACATTATTTACATTATTTAAAATCCGGGGTGTGGGATGTGGAGGGGGTGGGGGGTTAGGTTTGGTTGATATCAGCACTTCGGTCATCAACATTTGCATCATCAGAGAAATGGGCATTGAAACAGTGTAGGTCTGACTTGGTAGGATATGTACAGCAAGTAGTGGACATAGAGAAAGATCAGAAAGCATAAGAATAAGTATATACATTTGATTATTTACATTTGATTATTTACAATCCTGGGAGGTGGGATGTGGAAAGGGGAGGGTGTTAGTTTAGGGTTGCAGTTGCCTGGAGGTGTTGTTTTAGTGCGGTTTTGAAGGAGGATAGAGATGCACTTTCTTTTAGATCCACCACTGGCGTTTGTTTACATTGTGACGCCGGTGAGCTACGGTGTGTAGTGAAGCATGTTTAGCTATTCCTCGTCGTGCAGTGATGATACTTGTAAGAAACATACTTTATTTGTCGCCATGGAGGCGAGGATTAGTGATTTAGAAGTAGCTCAATCACTGCCGACTGCGGCGGGACATTAGCCGCTAGCTAGCTAGCCATGTCTTAAAGCACCTCTTCCTGAGGGCGTTTCAGTGTTATAACTTCACCTTTATCTTTAGTTTTTAAGCCAAAATGCATCAGTTTTCCGTTTTTCTGTCTACACACTGTGTCTGCTTGTAAGTACTCCGGGATTGTGCGCTGTCGAACATGCTCGTCTGCTCGTAAAACCGGCAATGACACGACGTGACGACGACTGGGGGGTTGGGGGATGGGGGACCGGTACTTTTTAGAGGCAGTATAGTACCGAATATGATTCATTAGTATCGTGGTACTATACTAATACCGGTATACCGTACAACCCTAGTTTGGTGTGGAAGAATCCCAGACCTCTGACTTCACAAATCTGCTCAGAGGACAACGTTCCCAAAAACCCACTTAACTCACAGAGCTGGGTTGTCCAAAGAGCTGTAAAAACACAACCATTCAGTGTTCATTTATTTACTTTTAGTCAGAAGTTTTGTAGATGATACCCCAGGACATTATGTAGGATTACAGCCCCCTTACAACATTTTTTTTACTAAGCTATAGCTTCCCCTCCCTCTTAAATAGACTTACCATAAACTAGGGATGGGTACCGACTAAATTCTGTCGGTACTATCGGGTACCAATTCACGTACAATCAAATGGTACCATTCTTCGATACTCTTGGCGGGGTAACAAGCACTCAGAGCAAACTCAGCCTTTAAGTAATGTGGCAATCATCTATTCCAACAAATGTCTAATAGAAAATACAGTAAAGCTCCACTTTTTCAGAACACGTTAGCTCAATGCTAATATACATCGGCTATGCCCTAGACATGCTGCTGATTAGCATTAGTCATTTTTAATGTGATTTCAACACATCCAAATTTAGTAATCAAAGTTAGAACTAAAATGTATGTATCAATCAAACAGCTGGTGTGTAATAAATACAACACTTACAGTATGAACACTTTGTTGGGCTCAACAAAATACAAGACTGGCACATTTGGCTTAATGGCAACGACTACTGTACTTTCCGAGCTATAGAGCGCACCGGTATTTAAGCCGCACCCACTTATCTTAGATTAGCTGCACCATACTATAAGCCACAGATATTTACCGGTACAAAATATTTTGTAAATGTTTATTAACATACCTTAATTGTTTCTAAACGGTGCCTGACACAAAGCAGTAAAACGGCTGATCAAACAAAACAGAAGTCATTGTCATGGACCCAATAGCTGCGGAACCTAGCTCTCCATTTAGCTAAACAGACTCAATAACTCCACTGTAAAACTTGAAAAATACACAAAGAACGGCATTGTGAATTAATAATACTAACACAGACACTTGTTAGCATATTCGCTAATGCCAATGATGCGAGCTTGATTACATTACGATAGCATATACACCTCCAGACATAAAAAATGGGACGTTTTAATAAGTAATAATTGTTTTAGTTATATTGTAAAACTTACAAACGTTGCTTGGAGTGATGAATGAATAATAATTTTAGGCAGAACCGCTATGGACAAATAGTAGACGAAATGGGATATACCTCCGGTTTAAGGCACGAAACAGTGAATACATGTTTAAACCGCAGCCCCTGCAGTCAGAAAATTCTTCCAAAAGCTGGCGCCGTAGCACAAACAATAACACACCTTTTCAGCGTCCCTGTTGGGGTCAAACTATTTCTTGAATATAAAACATTATGGTCGTAAACGAAGAAAATTCGATAAATTAGCCCCATATTTTTAAGCCACAGGGTTCGAAGTGTAGGAAAAAAGTAACGTCTTATAGTTCGAAAAATACGTTACTTCCTGACTGTAACCTATATACTGTATACTACCATCAACGTCTTGGAATTTCAACTTTGCTTATATGCAAATGAGACGTAGAAGTGTAAGATATCAAGATATAACACAGCCAACAGTTAATTGTTTTCAGCTCACAGTTTAATAACACATATTTTCTTATCAGGCAATATTTTTTAAGACACGAACACACAAAAGTACTTCAAATTGGTACCATTGAGTACCTGGAATTCGTACTGTATTGGTTCAAAGGTGAAAGGTACCCATTTATAATCTATAATACACTATATTGCCAAAAGTATTTGGCCACCCATTCAAATGATTCGAATCAGGTGTCCTAATCACTTGGCCCGGCCACAGGTGTATAAAATCAAGCTCTTAGGCATGGTGACTGTTTCTACAAACATTTGTGAAAGAATGGGCCGCTCTCAGTAATTTCCAGCGTGGAACTGTCATAGGATGCCACCTGTGCAACAAATCCAGTCGTGAAATGTCCTCGCTCCTAAATATTCCAAAGTCAGGTTATCGCGTATTGTGGTGATACCTCAGTTAACAATGTACATTTATTGCCATAATTTTGAGAAATGTGTTGGGAACAGTTTGTATAGTAAAGCACATTTCTCAAAAAGAAAACAATGTGAATAATGGGTCCAGCCCCAAAAAAGGTCTATATTTTAGTAAAAGTTTGAACACAATATGAAGAGATATACTGTACTGTACATCAAACATACACAACAAGGGGGTGATGGATCAACTTTCTATTTATGAACAAAACCAAAACAACAACAACAACTATCTGAACTATCCACATTTTCAGCCGCCCTGCCGACACGTCATACTGTCACTAGCCCTGTGGTGCACCCACAGTTTGAAGTAAAAAAAAAAAAAACTCCCTAACTTTGCCAGTTTGTCAGCTTTATTATAAGAAAACGGAAGAGTTTGGGAACAACAGCAACTCAGCCATGAAGTGGTAGGCCACGTAAACTGACAGAGAGGGGTCAGCGGATGCTGAAGCGCATAGTGAAAAGAGGTCACCGAGCTCCAAACTTCATGTGACCTTCCAATTAGCCCACGTACAGTACGCAGAGAGCTTCATGGAATGGGTTTCCATGGCCGTGCAGCTGCATCTAAGCCATACATCACCAAGTCCAATGCAAAGCGTCGGATGCAGTGGTGTAAAGCACGTCGCCACTGGACTCTAGAGCAGTGGAGATGCGTTCTCTGGAGTGATGAATCACGCTTTTCCATCTGGAAATCCGATGGACGAGTCTGGGTTTGGATATTGCCAGGAGAACGGTACATTTCGGACTGCATTGTGCCGAGTGTGAAATTTGGTGGAGGAGGAATTAAGGTGTGGGGTTGTTTTTCAGGAGTTTGGCTTGGCCCCTTAGTTCCAGTGAAAGGAACTTTGAATGCTCCAGGATACCAAAACATTTTGGACAATTCCATGCTCCCAACCTTGTGGGAACAGTTTGGAGCGGGCCCCTTCCTCTTCCAACATGACTGTGCACCAGTGCACAAAGCAAGGTCCATAAAGACATGGATGACAGAGTCTGGTGTGGATTAACTTGACTGGCCTGCACAGAGTCCTGACCTGAACCCGATAGAACACCTTTGGGATGAATTAGAACGTAGACTTGAGAGCCAGGAAGAATGGTGGAAAATTCCTATAAACATACTCCGCAACCTTGTGGACAGCCTTCCCAGAAGAGTTGAAGCTGTAATAGCTGCAAAAGGTGGATCGACATCATATTGAACCCTATGGGTTAGGAATGGGATGGCACTTCAAGTTCATATGTGAGTCACGGCAGGTGGCCAATATAGAGTACGTTGGATTGTGTTTTTTTTCATAAACAAAAGGTTAAAAATATCAAAGTAGCCTTGGCGTTCTGGAATTCTCCGTTTGCACAATCTTGTGTACAAAGCAGTGTTTCCCTCCGTTGTCACTTCCTGTGTGCGTCACGTCTTCATTGGCTGCTTCCGAACGGTTTTCAGATGTGTGTGAGTCACATGATTAAAGGTCCGCCGCGTCTGCCGTAACCAGTTGGCGGCGGGCGATAAAAGTCCAGATGGGACGTCTCGTATCTAAGCTCGAACAGGATGGGCGCCCCTTCAATGTGTTGCCTCCGTGATAACGCCAAGCGCCGGGCCGCAGTGCGCATGGCACCACCTGGTACCCTCACAGCTGACTGAGGAGGGGAGGTCGTGACGTGTGACGGGTGCCTATCGAGCTGGCCAACATTCCTGAGAAGGCAGTCACACCATCTGCATGGATGCGTCTCCACCCAGACAGGATAGTGAGTTATTGGCACACACACACACACACACACACACACACACACACACACACACACACACACACACACACACACACACACACACACACACACACACACACACACACACACGCACACACAGTATCTATAAACACAAAGCAGAGGCCTCAGTGACAGCTGATTGTAATGGATGGAGCCTGTTACTCCCTTCTTTCCTGTCTCACACTTGATATTGTTGTGGTTGGACCTCGATTACTCATTCTCTTCTCACTGGAGGTTTGTTGTGTTCACGTGGGGGTCTTCTTCCTCTTTTCTACCCGCTAACCCAAGGGTCGGCAACCCAAAACGTATTGGACCAAAAATACAAAAAACAAATCTGTCTGGAGCCGCAAAAAAATGAAAAGCCGTTTATAAGTCTTATAAGGAAGGCAACAGATGACGTAAGTGTCTATATTAGCTATAATAGCCTACTATCAAAATGACTATGTGTCGCAGGCTGGAGCAAATCTTTGTTGACAGAAATGTTGAAATGTAATATTTATTCTACACATTTTTGCAACATAAGAAACCATGAGTAAATCAGAGGCTACTCAAAAGGTGAGATAACTCCTGGAAATTACTGGCTTTTAATGGCCAAAGGTACAGATGTGTGTGTCCAAGTTAAAGGAAACGGCAGGCTATCTTTGCAAGCTGGGTAACGTTTGCTGTGGTCTGGAACAACGTGTCACACAAACAACTATCAGAAATGCAGATAATGTGTCATGAGATATGCAAAACTAAATTATATACAAAGAGGATAAAAGTAAAGGATATTAAAAGAGCTCAAATATAGCTACAAACGAGGCATAATGATGCAATGTGTACATACAGCTAGCCTAAATAGCATGTTAGCGTGGATTAGCTCGCAGTCATGCACGGACCAAATATGCCTGATTAGCACTCCACACAAGTCAATGACGTCAACAAAGCGCACCTGTGTGCATTCAGGCACAGCATAAAAGGTTTGGTGGACAAAATGAGACAGAGAAGGAGTGGAAGATTTGACATGTAAACAAACTGTCGCGTCACAGTCCACACTATGGTGAGTTCAAGAACCGCCGAAATTAGTAGGACAAAACAATGTTCAGCAAATACTCTCATCAGTGAAGCATACACACACACATATTAAACAGTTCTAACAATTGGGAAGGTTTGTGTCATGTTTGTCCTCAAACAAAAAACATACTAAAACCCCAAAATTATTTTCCCCCCATATTTTTCCATTTTCAATCATTTTTAAAAAATGCTCCAGGGAGCCACAAGGGCGGCACTAAAAAGCTGCATGCGGCTCGAGAGCCGCGGGTTTCTGACCCCCGCGCTAACCTTTTGCTCATCATCTTGTTCTATCTCCCTGCCTTGTCTGGAATGTTATTGTTATTGCATATAATAACGCAGGGATATTCAACCAAATTGTTTTGGGGGCCACATTTCCAGAATTTAATTACCAGTGGGGCGGACTTCTCCCTTGACTATTAGTCTTATCTAACCAGGATCCTCTACAGTAGACATTTCATGTTGGTCTATTATTTAGCGTTTTGCTGTTTTTGTCAATCAACAAATCAATCAAAGTTTATTTATACAGCCCTTAATCACAAATGTCTCAAAGGGCTACACAAGCCACAACGACATCCTCGGCTCAGACCCCACATCAGGGCAAGAAAAAACTCAACTCAACGGGAACAACGAGAAACCCTGGCAGTATTTTAAGTACTTTCTGCAGAAAAGCTAGTCCAAAATGTGAGCATCTCACTAGGTTTTTTTTTAGCTGAACTCGAGGGCCACTAGTTGAATAGCCCAAATGGTGAAAAAGAGAGGACCTAAAATGGACCCTTGAGGAACACCACTAGTATAACTAGAGAAGTTAAATGACTACTGACTGCATCTGAAGTCAACAAGCTACGGCAACCACCTTAGTTACGTAGATCACCTAACAAAAACAGGTTTAAGTATCAAAAAGGAGAGGACTTAAAAGGGTGCCTTGAGGAACGCTTCAGTTATGTAAATCACAAGTCTGGAGCTCAATGGTCTGTTTGCTAGCAAGGTTAACATGTCAATGTTTACAGTGGTCCACGTTCCTCTAGACCAGCGATTCTCAAACTGTGGCACACGTGGCACTAGTGGTACGCGGGCTCCATCTAGTGGTACCTCAAATAATCACTTGATTAAAGTACAGTGTTTTATTTTCCTGTATTTGAACAGAGTGTTAATGTTCAAACTGTGTGTAATTTTAAAGTGGCCAAAAATACTAAATACAATTGTTATTTAAAACCTCTACCTGGTTTTTAATGAATACTTTGGCCTACTACGCTACTACATTTGAATGTTGGTGGTACTTGGAGAGCCCAGCTTCTTTCTGAGGTGGTACTTGGTGAAAAACATTTGAGAACCACCGCTCTACACAACAGGAGCACTTTTGTGCTTATAGGAATTTGCTGCAAACATGTTTGGCTCACAAGTTTTGAACTGAGCTCAGGGGAAGGTTGTATTTCCATCACACGTTTACACTTGCACAATTCAACCTGTCGGAAAAGGAGTAGGAAGAAGCAGAGCTGATTTAGTCCTACAACTTTTCTGTGTCTCGGTACAGCAGTTAGTAGTGTGCCCACTTCCTGTGTTTAACTACTATTTTCTTATGGTATAAAGAATGTGTAATAATAGGACAGGAGAGTATAGAGTTCATGTGTCCCACAATGGATAAATGATGTGGCTGCGGTGCAGATTTTGCATGCAATAACACAAGTAAAACGTAATTTAAAAAAATGCAAAGCTAAAAATGAGTAATGAATAATAACAACGCCACTATTTCCACCCATGCACATATATACATTTCACACTAAGCGACTGCACTAAGTATGAATAATAAAACAAAAACACCCAGATCAAAAATATAGAAATTATAAAATATTGACAGAACTGTGTTGTCATTCTCCTTTATAAATACTGATTGATTTAAAATAATAATAATAATAATAATAATAATAATATTATGATATACTGTACTGCAAAAACTGTAAAAAAAAAACATTTCAACTTACTTGCAACTTACTTAAATGTTTTTCTTGTTCTGTTGGCAGATTGTTTTGCTTAATTTAATGAGCAAAACAATCATATTTTAGTATATTTAACTAAAGATAAGCAAGCAGGTCTAATATATTAAGAAGAAATATCGCGTCTTTCAATAAATACATATATATATATACAATATTTAAACTTGCTTACGTTTAATTTTATCTTCTACGATGTAAAGATGAGCGGCCCCCCGCCCCCCCCGCCCCCCTTTTTTTTAAAGAAAAAAATGTTTTAAGCCAAATTCAAACACACTTTTTTTAAATACAGTTGTACCTCAACTTACAAGCTTAATTGGTTCCGTGACTTAGCGCTTAACTCAAAACACTTGTATCTCAAATCAACTTCCCCCATTGAAACGAATCGTTTTCATTCAATTGGTACATAGCCCCCCAAAACACACACCATTTCTACATATAACATGCCTTTTAAAAAGAAAAACAAACTTTTAGATGAGAAATAGTGTATACATCAATAATCAAAGCACCACTCTATATAGCAATTGACACTGTTGTCCAAGTTGGAATTGCCACAAAGCACATTTTAAGATATTCAACAATCTACTGCCATCTGGCGGCTAAAGTGGATAGTGCAACCCCCCCAATTTGTCATGTTTCATGTGTCAGGTAAACTGCGACAAATGGGGCCATATGAATCCCCTTCCTACTGCTCTTATTTCACAACACTCTTAAGTAGTGATTTCCGATAACATCGGACTGCCGATATTATCGGCCGATAAATGCTTTAAAATGTGATATCGGGAATTATCGGTATCGGTTTCAAAAAGTCAAATTGTATGACTTTTCTAAGACACCGCTGTACAGAGTGGTACACGGACGCAGGGAGATGTACAGAGTGCCAATAAACCTTAAATGCGCTGTCTTTGCGTGCCGGCCCAGTCACATAATGTCTACGGCTTTTCACACACACAAGTGAATGCAAGACATACTTGGTCAACAGCCATACAGGTCACACTGAGGGTGTCCGTATAAACAACTTTAACACTGTTACAAATATGCGCCACACTGTGAACCCACACCAAACAAGAATGACAAACACATTTCGGGAGAACATCCGCACCGTAACACAACATAAACACAACAGAACAAATACCCAGAACCCCTTGCAGCACTAACTCTTCCAGGACGCTACAATATACACCCCCCAACCCCACCACTTCAACCCCGCCCCCCAACCCCGCCCACCTCAACCTCCTCATGCTCTCTCAGGGAGAGCATGTCCCAAATTCCAAGCTGCTGTTTTGAAGCATGTTTAAAAAAATAATGCACTTTGTGACTTCAATAATAAATATGGCAGTGCCACGTTGGCATTTTTTTTCCATAACTTGAGTTGATTTATTTTGGAAAAACTTGTTACATTGTTTAATGCAGGGGTGTCCAAACTTTTTCCACTGAGGGCCGCACACTGAAAAATCAAAGCAAGCGGGGGCCATTTTGATATTTTTTATTTTAAAAACCAATACAATATATGTATAAAAAAAGATACATTTAGGCCTCCACTCAGACTTGATCCCGGGGACCCCAAAAGGTTTTGGTCAAAAAAAATATTACAAATGTGTCATTATTTAGTATTATTATTATTATTATTATTATTATTATTATTATTATTATTCAAGGTTTAAATCTCTAGATCAACATTAGGTCTATCTGTCAATATAACACTTTTAAAGATTTAAGTTGTATGCCATTTTTGTCAAGGAAAACCCTGTTTTTTTATGGAAAAAAACATAAAATATGCAATATTTTCCCCCAATAAAATATTAATAATATTTGAGATTATATAATAATTGGAGTCTTAAAAAGGTCAATAACTCATAACAACATTGATTTTAATTCATTATTTTTTTGAGCAATAACACTTAAAAAAAAAAAAAGTCCCACTAAAATTATTGGGGATCCAAAAGGGTACTGCTCAGTAAAGTTTAAAAAAATAAATCCAACATTTTTTTTTACTTTTACCACAATAGTCTCAAGATCAACTTCAGATCTATCCGTCAATTATAAGTTTTATTGTTGTTTATGTTTTTTGTTTGTTCGTTTTAGGCCCTTCTTTAAAAAAAACTTTGTTTTTTAAATGGCAACCAAAAAATATGCAACATTTTCCCCCCAAAATATCTCAAAGTGGAATATTTAATGTGAAGTAAATGGAGCCTTGAATAGGTCAATAATTCATAATGACATTGATTTTGATTCATTATTATTTTTTAAAAAAAGAAACAGCCTGCATGGCAGCTTTGTGTTATTAGAGTAAATAATGCAACATTTTCTTGTTACATTTCACCTGTTTGCTCTTTTATACCAGTTTTTATGTTTTTTTTTTTTTTTTCATCGTATTTTTAGAATGTGCCGTGGGGCCGTTAAAAAATTACCCGCGGGCCGCAAATGGCCCCCGGGCCGCACTTTGGGCACCCCTAGTTTAGTGCATCCAGCGGGGCATCACAACAAAACTAGGCATAATAATGTGTTAATTCCATGACTGTATATATCGGTATCGGTTGATATCGGAATCGGTAATTAAGAGTTGGACAATATCCGATATCGGCAAAAAAGCCATTATCGGACATTTCTACTCTTAAGTCGAGGTACCATTGGAGATCACATTTTCAATATTAGTGAAATAGCAACTGGTAGCAGGTTGCTATACAAGAAAAGCTGCTTCATTGATCTCGTGCGTGTGAGTGACAAAAAGAAAAGCTCTGGAGAGCAGTTGTTGGCCGCCACCTGTTGCTTTGCAAGTTTAGATCGACATTTTGAGAGTTCGATTTAGAGATGCATATGGTTCTTGTTAAGAGTACGATCATTCTTTGTCATAAACAAACACGGAGTAGTGAGAGCTTTATAGCTGCTCAGGGAACTCAAACCTGCGGCCTGTCAATCACAGGGCGACATTCTTAGCCCACTCATGGCTGCTCCATGTGCTCGTTTGGCGAGAGTATTTTAAGGCCTCCTGCTGAGACTGTGTGGTCACATGATGCAATACGTATAGAACAGGGGTGTTCAAACTTTTTCCACTGAGGGCCACACACGGAAAAATTTAAGCATACGGGGGCCATTTTGATATTTTTCATTTTCAAACCATAACAAAATATATAGATTTTTTTTTTTTAACCTTTAGTGCTCCCGGGGACCAATCAAGGGTCAAGGGTCTCAGTCATTAAAATGATAAAAAAATAAGTCAAATTATTATTATTTTTTACAGTATATCTCTATATCAACTTCAGGTTGATATCAAGTAATAAAAAAACAGGTTTTATGCCTTTTCTGTCAAAGACAACTTTATTTTTTATAGTAAAACTGAAATATGCAGTATTTAGTAATTACAGCCCTAAAAGATCAATAATGCAGGACACCATTGATTTGAATTCTTTAATATTTTTGAGTAATCACAGTGAAAAGTTAAATAAAATCCCACTAAATATATTTGGGATCCAAAAGGTCTCTCACTCATTAAGTGATACATTTTTATTCGTTTTTTTTTTACTTTTCACACTTAAATTACAAGATCAACTTCAGATATATCTGTCGATTGTACGTTTGAACTAATATTTTGTTTGTTTTATGCTCTTTTGTCAAATAAAACGTTGATGTTTTTATATGGCAACCACACAATATATGCAATATTTTGTCCACATAAAACATTTTAAACTGACATTTTTTTAAGTAATAATTCATTGTAACATAGATTTTTTGTCTTTTTTTTTTTTTTTTTTCTCGAGCATTGGCAAAAAAAATAAAAATAAACAAAGACAAAAGAAAAAAACAGCCTGCATGGCAGCTTTGTGTCAACATTGCAACTTTTTCTCGTTAGATTTCACCTCATTCCACTGTTTTAAAATGTTTTTTTTTTTACTTTTTGCAATACTATCAATTTTGCAATTTTTGCAGAATGTGTGGGGGGCCGGTAAACGTTTAGCTGCGGGGCGCAAATGGCCCCCGGGCCGCACTTTGGACACCTCTGGTATAGAATATGCACGGTCGCCGCTGAACCCGTGTTGTGTTGAGCAGGCTGGAACCCGCTAAACATCTATGCAGTTTTTAGCAATCCTGAGGGACTCGCGCAGGGTAGAGGAGGGGATATATGCACCATTGACGCAGCCCCCCGCACTGGGGAGGAAACACCACTCTGAGCTAATTGTGGGAACGGGGCACATAATGAAGCGATTGTTAGCGAGTGAGTGTAGTGTAAGGACATTTTATCATTGCTTACAGACATTCCAAACAAACAGTCTCGGCCTCCCCCCCTTTTTCCTGTTCAATTCTTTACCGCGACAGGAACAAATGCTTGGGTGCATTTACCGCCTGTTGCAGCAGCAGCAGCTCTTGTCAGGCTAGACCGGGGGTCGGCAACCCAGAATGTTGCAGGCGTCATATTGGACCAAAAATACAAAAAACAAGTCTGTCAGGAGCCGCAAAAAATGGTGTTATAATGAAGGCGACACATGATGTAAGTGTCTATATTAGCTATAATAGCCCACTATCAAAATGACTTTAAAGGCCTACTGAAATGCGATTTTCTTATTTAAACGGGGATAGCAGGTCCATTCTATGTGTCATACTTGATCATTTCGCGATATTGCCATATTTTTGCTAAAAGGATTTAGTAGACAACATCGACGATAAAGTTTGCAACTTTTGGTCGCTGATAAAAAAGCCTTGCCTGTACCGGAAGTAGCGTGACGTCACAGGTTGCGGAGCTCCTCACATCTGCACATTGTTTTCAATCATGGCCACCAGCAGCGAGAGCGATTCGGACCGAGAAAGCGACGATTTCCCCATTAATTTGAGCGAGGATGAAAGATTTGTGGATGAGGAAAGTGAGAGTGAAGGACTAAAAGGCAGTGGAAGCGATTCAGATAGGGAAGATGCTGTGAGAGGCGGGTGGGACCTGATATTCAACTGGGAATGACTAAAACAGTAAATAAACACAAGACATATATATACTCTATTAGCCACAACACAACCAGGCTTATATTTAATATGCCACAAATGAATCCCGCATAACAAACACCTCCCCCCTCCCGTCCATATAGCCCGCCAATACAAATCAAACACCCGCACAACACACTCAATCCCACAGCCCAAAGTACCGTTCACCTCCCCAAAGTTCATACAGCACATATATTTCCCCAAAGTCCCCGAAGTTACGTACGTGACATGCACATAGCGGCACGCACGTACGGGCAAGCGATCAAATGTTTGGAAGCCGTAGCTGCGTACTCACGGTACCGCGTATCCAACTCAAAGTCCTCCTGGTAAGAGTCTCTGTTGTCCCAGTTCTCCACAGGCCAATGGTAAAGCTTGACTGTCATCTTTCGGGAATGTAAACAATGAAACACCGGCTACGTGTTTGTGTTGCTGCAGCCCCCCGCTAATACACCGCTTCCCACCTACAGCTTTCTTCTTTGCTGTCTCCATTGTTCATTAAACAAATTGCGAAAGATTCACCAACACAGATGTCCAGAATACTGTGGAATTTTGCGATGAAAACAGACGACTTAATAGCTGGCCACAATGCTGTCCCAAAATGTCCGCTACAATCCGTGACGTCACGCGCAAACGTCATCATACCGAGATGTTTTCAGCAGGATATTTCACGGGAAATTTAAAATTGCACTTTACTAATCTAACCCGGCCGTATTGGCATGTGTTGCAATGTTAAGATTTCATCATTGATATATAAACTATCAGACTGCGTGGTCGGTAGTAGTGGGTTTCAGTAGGCCTTTAAAAGCCTTATATAAGTGTTATAATGAAGACAACACGTGACGTAAGTGTCTATATTAGCTATAATAGCCTACTATCAAAATGACTGTGTGTCGCAGGCTGACGCAAATCCTTGTTGACAGAAATGTTGAAATCTAATATTTATTCTACACATTTTTACAACGGAGGCTTCTCACAGGGAGAGAGAACCCCTGGGAGTTACTGGCTTAGAATGGCCAAAAGTACAGATGTGTGTGTCCAAGTTAAAGGAAACGTCAGGCTGTCTTCTTCTAGTTCAGGGGTCGGCAACCCAAAACGTTGAAAGAGCCATATTGGACCAAAAAAGGAATCTGTGTGTAGCTGCAAAAAATGAAAAGCCGTATATAAGTCTTAAAATGAAGGCAACACATGACGTAAGTGTCTATGTTAGTCATATTAGCCTACTATCAACATGACTATGTGTCGCAGGCTGAAGCAAATCTTCGTTGACAGAAATGTTGAAATGCGATATTTATTCTACACATTAGAAACCATGAGTAAATCAGAGGCTACTCAGAAGGTGAGATAACTCCTGGAAATTACTGGCTTTTAATGGCCAAAGGTATAGGTATTGCTGTGGTCTGGAACAACATGGCACACAAACAACTGTCTGAAATGCAGCCAATATTACATAAAGATAATGTGTCATGAGACATTTAAAAGTAAATTATATACAAAGAGGATAAAAGTAAAGGATATTAAATGACTTCAAATATACCTACAAATGAGGCATGATGATGCAATATGTACATACAGCTAGCCTAAATAGCATGTTAGCATTGATTAGCTTGCCGTCATGCACTGACCAAATATGCCTGATTAGCACTCCAACAAGTCAATAACATCAACAAAGCGCACCTTTGTGCATTCACGCGCAGCATGAAACGTTTGGTGGACAAAATGAGACAAAGAAGGAGTGGAAGATTTGACATGTAAACAAACTGTTGCGTCACAGTCCACACTGTGGTGGGTTCAAGAACCGCAGAAATTAGTAGTACAAAACAAGGTTCACCAAATACTCTCATCAGTGAAGCATACACACAAACATATCAAACAGTGGGCTTTCTAACAATTGGGAAGGTTTGTGTCATGTTTGTCATCAAACAAAAAACATAGTAAAACAAAAACATTATTTTCCTCCCATCTTTTTCCATTTTCAATCCTTTTTTAAAAATGTTCCAGGGAGCCACTAGGGCGGCACAATCTTTGCAAGCTGGTTAACGTTTGCTGGTGTCTATAACGGCAAACAAACAACTATTATTATTTTATACAGATAATGTGTCATGAGACATGCAAAACTAAATTATATACAAAGAGGACATAAGTAAAGGACATTAAATGAGCTCAAATATACCTACAAACAAGTCATAATGATACAGCTAGCCAAAATAGCATGTTAGCATTGATTAGCTTGCACTCATGCACTGACCAAACATGCCTGATTAGCACACCACCCAAACCAATAACATCAACAACGCTCACTATTGTGCATTCACGCACAGCACAAAACAATTGGTGGACAAAATTGGATAAAGTATTGGCACAAAACACGTCTTTCTGTGGCAGCGTTGGAGAAAGTAAACAAACTACGGTGAGTTCTAGGACCACCAAAATTAGCAGGACAAAACAGCGCTCACCAAATACTCTCATCAGTGAAGCATGTTTAATATAAAAAGTGGGATTTCTAACAATTAGAAAAGTGTGTGTCATGTTTTTCCTCCTACAGAAACCATATTAAAACAAAAAATATATTTTTCCATTTGCATACATTTTTGAGCCACTAGTTTGGCGCTAAAGAGCCGCCGACCTCCGGACTCACTTATTTCAAGCACTCACAGCATTGACAAGAGAGAATTGACTAGAGAGTGTTCAGTAAGAGAGTGAAGTGTTGTTTTTTTCCCCCACTTTCCATTGAGAAGAAGTCAAGTCAGGCCAACTTTTTTTTTTTCAGTGGAAAAGTTAGGTCTAGTCCGTAATTTTCCGTAATCCTTGATTTGGATGCGGCGTTGAAGCTTTCAGTTGTGGTGGCGAGGATGTTGAACATGGCGGGATGGAACTCGGGTTATTGAGGGGAAATGATGAGGTTGAGCTTTATAGTGCAGACCTTGATGACAGACACAAGGATAAATACATGTCTTCATGCAGCTGCTAGATTCATAAAGGGAGGCTCCTTTTCTTTAACTCTAAGTTAGCCTTCACGTGGAAAGCTAATAAATGGAAATCGGACAATGGATGTGCTTAAACCCACAAAAAGTAAATGAACAGAACTGCTTGCGTTGTTCAACTGCTTGTTGCTAGGCAGAGTTCACGGGGCTCCAACATAACTGCCCTATGGGTAAATGATATATGCCAGTCACATGCATTAGGCTGATTAATTGATAAACATGTCACGGTAAGGTGTACGAGTGCATAGAATAGTGAATGTAAAAATTAAAAAAAATAAAGAATTAAGTTAAGAAGATAACATCCTATAAGCGTGTTATATTTTTTGTTTTAAAAATGTAAATACAATTTTTTTAAAGGATTATGATGCGAGTGTATCAATTCATTGTAATTTTGAAGTGAAAATATCACAATCTTTAGTTTTTATTATTGATTTTATTTTGATTTGTATTATATGTTTTAGTCATACAATATACTATTAATATCAAAGCCCTACCGTGAGAAAATCCACAACACACTAACTGTGAATTAGTGAAGTGAATTACATTTATATAGCGCTTTTCTCTAGTGCAGGGGTCCCCAAACTTTTTGACTCGGGGGCCGCATTGGGTTAAAAAAATTTGGCCGGGGGCCGGGCTGTACATATATATATATATATATATATATATATATATATATATATATATATATATATATATATATATATATATATATATATATATATACATATATATATATATACACACATATATACATTGGCTTTATATTCCAGCGAGTTAATCAGTTTTGTCATTTAACATCAATTGACATTGATGTTCATCAACATTTAACCTTGTCACATTATCGATGCCTGAGCGGCTAGGAGACACAGAGAGTAACAAGCGGTAGAAAATGGATTAAAAATGAAAGGTTTAAAAAAAAAAAAATTTAACTTGGGACTTCACGTGGGCCAGATTTTGGATCCTGGGGGGCCGGATCCGGCCCGCGGGCCGTAGTTTGGGGACCCCTGCTCTAGTGACTCAAAGCGCTTTACATAGTTAAACCCATTATCTAAGTTACATTTGAATCAGTGTGGGTGGCACTGGGAGTAGGTGGGTAAAGTATCTTGCCCAAGGACACAACGGCAGGGACTAGGATGGTGGAAGCGGGGATCGAACCGGGAACCCTTAAGTTGCTGTCACGGCTGCTCCACCAACCTAACCACGCCACCTGTAACACCTGAAACCAGCAGTTGATGTCCTTCTGGAGGAATTCTGTTCTATTTTCACCCTATATCATTATTAAATAATTGTAAAATAAATAATATTCAAACATAGCTAACTAGTTGGTGATTTCAGTCAATGTAATTTGTAGGTTTTTTTTCTCCTAATGGAAGCGATGCATTTATGATGTTAATATTACAAACCTATTTTTTTTAAAATAACCTTTAATTTATTTTCCTTTTAGGAACACAACTTTATTGTGGTATATTTATGACTTAATTCCTGTAATATTGCAACTTTTTGAACACACAATTAAAATATAAACTTCATTCCCATAGTGTGGTGGTTTTTTTTGTTTGTTTTTTTTAGCTTTTCAGTGTGGCTCGATTACTTATTACTAAAACATTGTAGTAATGATAATGATTGATTTTATTAATGGCCGCTACCTTTTCAGAGCACCGTACAATAAAGGAAAACAATTTTTTTTTATTAAGTTTTACATTTACAATATCTATCAGCAATAGAAGCAAGGCAATAGACCAGGGGTCACCAACCTTTTTGAAACCAAGAGCTACTTTTTGGGTACTGATTTATGCGAAGGGCTACCAGTTTGATACACACTTAAATAAATTGCCAGAAATAGCCAATTTGCTCAATTTACCTTTAACTCTATGTTATTATTAATAATTAATGATATTTACACTTAATTGAACGGTTTAAAAGAGGAGAAAACACGAAAAAAATTACAATTAAATTTTGAAACATAGTTTATCTTCAATTTCGACTCTCTAAAATTCAAAATTCAACCGAAAAAAAGAAGAGAAAAACTAGCTAATTCGAATCTTTTTGAAAAAATTAAAAAAATAATTTATGGAACATCATTAGTAATTTTTCCTGATTAAGATTAATTTTAGAATTTTGATGACATGTTTTAAATATTTTAAAATCCAATCTGCACTTTGTTAGAATGTATAACAAATTGGACCAAACTATATTTCTAACAAAGACAAATCATTATTTCTTCTAGATTTTCCAGAACAAAAATTTTAAAATAAATTCAAAAGGCTTTGAAATAAGATTTAAATTTGATTCTACAGATTTTCTAGATTTGCCAGAATAATTTTTTTGAATTTTAATCATAATAAGTTTGAAGAAATATTTCACAAATATTCTTCGTCGAAAAAACAGAAGCTAAAATGAAGAATTAAATTAAAATGTATTTATTATTTTTTACAATAAAAAAAATAAATTTACTTGAACATTGATTTAAATTGTCAGGAAAGAAGAGGAAGGAAATTAAAAGGTAAATAGGTATATGTGTTTAAAAATCCTAAAATAATTTTTAAGGTTGGATTTTTTTCTCTAAAATTGTCTTTCTGAAAGTTATAAGGAGCAAAGTAAAAAAATAATGAATTTATTTAAACAAGTGAAGACCAAGTCTTTAAAATATTTTCTTGGATTTTCAAATTCTATTTGAGTTTTGTCTCTCTTAGAATTAAAAATGTCGGGCAAAGCGAGACCAGCTTGCTAGTAAATAAATACAATTTAAAAAAAATAGAGGCAGCTCACTGGTAAGTGCTGCTATTTGAGCTATTTTTAGAACAGGCCAGCGGGCTACTCATCTGGTCCTTACGGGCTACCAGGTGCCCGCGGGCACCGCGTTGGTGACCCCTGCAATAGATCATAAATTGTTGATTGATAAATTGAAATGTTACGGTTTTGGTTCCATGGCTGTCTCTTGGTTTGAGAGTTATTTATCTGACAGAACTCAACCTGTGTATTTAAATGGTACGCTATCGAACAGCTATGGTTCAAGCTGTGGTGTGCAGCAAGGCAGTTGTTTGGGACCACTTCTATTTTCAATTTTTACAAACGATCTTCCTCTTGTGACTCAAACATCCAGTTTGGTACTGTATGCTGATGACACCCCATTATATCATTCTGCATCTTCAATAGGATAACTTCAGTCTGTCCTCTCAAAGGACTTAGATGCTGTTACTGAGTGGCTTATAAGTAATAGACTGGTTTTAAACATTTTAAAAACAAAAGGTATTGTCTTTGGTTCACGACATAGTCTGGCAAAAAAAATCCTATACTTAATTTACAGATTTTAGGACAATTAATCAAACAAGAGGATGAAGTTAGACTTTTGGGCGTTACACTTAGTAGTGCACTTTCGTGGTTCGAATATATCAATCAGATTGTCGCTAAAATGGGTAGAAGAATCGCTGCTGTTAGGAAATGTGCTACGTATGTAACACTTGCAATTCGTAGACAGGTAGTACAAACATTGGTGTTGTGTCATCTGGATTATTGTTCAGTTATTTGGGCTTCTGCGCCCAAGGTTGAGCTTACAAAATTACAAACAGCTCAAAATAGGGCAGCTAGACTTACTCTTGACTGTTCTTATAGATCGAGTGTGGACCGTATGCATTCTTGTCTCGGATGGTTGAAGGTTATTCATAGATTATCCAGCAGTTTATTGTTATTTATTCTAAACATTATTCATAACAGGTACCCTGCAGCTCTTTTTAAGCAGATTGGTTATAATACTGATGTTCACCACTACAGTACCAGAGCTTCAACTCAAGGTCTACTTGCATTACCACGACCAAGAACTAATTCAATGAAAAGCACTGTTGTATACAGAGGCATTTCATAATGGAATACTCTTCATTCAAATATTAGTGTCATGTCTGTGTAATCATGTTTTGTTTTGGTTATGTTCAGTTTGGTTTTTGGACTCTTTGTGCACTCTTGTTTGTTTTGTTACCATAGCAACCCATTAGTTTCACCTGTTTCACGTTTTGCACTCGCGCACCTGTTGTCAATCATGTCTGTATTATTTAAACAGATAGTTGCCAGGAAGTCAGCCTGGCGACATTAACTCTGTTAACTCTGATACCTCCTTGACACCCATGCTAACTCTGTTTACTTCTGATACTCATGCCTGTTCATAGTTATGCTTCATGCCATGCCACGTAAGTTTGTTTTTTTCATGTCACAGTTAGCGAGTTTTGCTTCATGTTCATAGTTTCTGCCTTTGTGCAAGTTTTTGTTTTCTTAGCCAAGTTTATCTCCGCCTGTGAGCGCGCCTTTTGTTTGAACCCCTTTTTGTAGTTTGTTAGTGTTTAAATAAACATGTCTTTACCTTCACGCCATGTCCACTCCAACTTTACTTGCATCTCGGGGAAAACGAACAAACCACAGTCCACGTATTGACAATTAGGACTATTCCCAGTCAAAAAAAGCTTTTAAGAAACATGCAAAGTCACTTTTTAGACTTAAGAGTTAATTTTTCATGTTATCAGTAGTTTGACAACTTTTTTTTTCTTTCTCTTTTTCCTTGCTTTTATTGTAACTGGATTTGCGTATGTTCTGTACCTGGATCTGTGTACGGTTATTTTTATAATTTTGAGAATGTTCTTTTTCTTTTCCTTTTTCCTTTCTTTTATTGTAACTGTATCTGCGTATGTTCTGTAACTGTATCTGTGTACTGTTGTTTTGTTTTATTATTTTGAGAATTTGCTTTTTCTGTTCCTTTTTCCTTTCTTTTATTTGTAACTTGATTTGTGTATGTTTTGTAACTGGATCTGTGTATTATTATTTTACTTTGAACTTTTGAAAAGGACCCCAGGAAGACTAGCCTGGCGTTTGTGCGTCAGCTAATGGGGATCCTCAATAAACAATCAACAATAAACAATCTACTGCATCCAAACACACTGAAAACATGGCAGAAAATTCCTAAAAAAAAGTTAATTTGATTAACCCTGAAATTACAGACTCTGCTCTCTTTCGCTCCCAAGCTTGAATCATCCAGTTGTGGATTGTCCTTTGAACAATTCCACATGTTTAACAAGGCTTCCCGCACTCTCCTCACTCATCAACTCGTGCAGTAGCAGCCCCATCCTGCAGGAAATGAGGCATAGGATGTGGCCTGTAAGGACGCACATGGCCGTAAAGACAGGATGGAGGGATTGCTCGAGGATGAAGCCTTTATGAGGTCACGGGGTGCGGTGGCAGCTTTTGTGGCTTGGAGGACGAGTGCAGTGAGAGAGTGACATCACTTCACTATCTCATCATTCGCAGCTTTGACTTATTTCACATTGATGCTATTTGTCGTCAGCACTCATGCAGTTTGTGCGCTGAGAGGCTTGAGACTTTGGTGTGTGAGCGCAGGCCAACGAGCACGAAGCAGTCAGCCATGATGGCGGCCTGGTGCAACAATGATTACATTCACATAGGAGGCCCAAGCCGTCCATGAGTGCAGAAAGAGGAGAAGAGTGGTATGTAAGGTCTGGGAGCGACACCACTCGGGTTACCCAAAGATTTACCGGGCCTACAGTGGGTTGCTTGACTTGTGACCTCGGTAATTAGCCGTGATGTGTTTTTCCCGCCATACAACGGCATTGGTGTTGTGAGTCCTACTTTTAGGGGCCACTTTGGGAACATATGAAACAAGTATAAACAATGATATGGTTTTATTTTGTGACTCACACTTGGACAACTGCAATCAATACAGGAAATTGAGAGTCTGGCTCAAAAATTATTAAGTTACATTCTTTCCAGCAGATGTGGTTTCAAAAGGTTTGGCAAATTAGAGGGAGTCAGTGGTGTGTTGCACCCCCACTTACTGTGAGTCCTGCGGTATATATTCACTTTCCTTATCTGATTTGTAGTCATTTCTCTTTTTGGTTTGTTATGGATTGCACTGATTGCAAAATGTAATTATATACAGTAAGTATCGTATTTCAAAATATAAAACCAGAGATTTCTTTAGAAAACAAATGTCTATAGAAATGTACTATCCATGTATCACCCACTCACCCACCCACCCACTCATCCATGTATTCATGCATCCATTTATCCATCCATTATCATTCACCCATCCATCCATACATTCACTCACCCACCCGTGCATCTATGCATCCATGCATTCATCCATCCATCCATGCATCTGTCCATCCTTCCATGTATCCATGCATCCATCTATCCATTCACCTATCCATCCACTCAAGCAATCATTTATCAATCCATGCATCCATCATCCATGATTTAATTCATCCATGTATCATCCATCCATTCATTTATACCACCACCTATGTATCCACCCACCCTTCCATCTATCCATCCATGCATTTATGTACCCATCATCATCATCATCATTCATTCATCCATCCATCCACCCACCCAACCATGTATCCATTCACCTAGCCATCTATCCATCCATCCATCCATACATCTATCCATCCATACAGCCACCCATCCATCCATTATCCATCATCCATATATGCATCTATCTACCCATCATCATCCATTCATCCATCCACCCACCCAACTGTGTATCCATTCACCTAGCCATCCACCCACCCATCCATTCATTCATCCATCCATCCATCCATCTATTCATCCATGCATCCATCTATCCATTCACCTATCCACCCACCCATCTATCATCCAAGCAACCATTTATCAATCCATGCATACATCCATTCACAATTTATTCATCCATCTATCATCCATCCATTCATTTACCCAACCACCTATGCATCCATCCACCCATCTATCTATCCATCCATGCATCTATCTACCCATCATCATCATCCATCCACCCACCCAACTATGTATCCATTCACCTAGCATCCACCCACCCACCCATCCATCCATCCATCCATCCATCCATCCATCCAACCATCCATCCATCCATCCATCCATCATCATCCATTCATTCATCCATCCATGCATCTATCTACCATCATCATCATCATCCACCCATCCATCGATATATGCATCTATCTACCCATCATCATCCATTAATCTATCCATTCACCCACCCAACTATGTATCCATTTACCTAGCCATCCCCTTACCCATCCATTTATCCACCCATCCATCTATCCATCATCCATCCATACATGCATCCATCTACCCATCATCATCATCCATACATCCACCCACCCAACTATGTATACATTCACCTAGCCATCCACCTACCCATCCATGTATCCATCTATTCATCCATCCATTCATCCATCCACCCATGCAGTCATGCAACCATTCACCCACCCATCCATCATCCATCCACCAACCCATATATTCATCCATGCATCCACCCATGCAGCCATGCACCCATTCACCCACCCACCCATCCATTCATACATCCACGCATGCATCCCCCATCCATCCATTCAGCCATTCACCCACCCATCTATTCATACATCCATGCACGCATCCCTCAATCATCTATCCATCCATCCATGCATCTATCCATCCCACAACATACATGTGACCTGTGTCTGAATGTTCCCTTGTAGGTCCCACCGCCCTCCCAACAGAGCGTGGCATTTTTGCAACTGACTCAGTAGCAGACGTCACCTCGGAGGCCACGGAAGCCAGCAAGGATCATGAAGTGGTCACCGGTCCCCCTACGACTGAGCCGCCAACAGCCGAACAACAAGTGACGACAGACACCGTGACGGAGGCGCCTTCACCTCAGGTTACAACCAACGGCGAGGAGGAGACCGAAACCCCTGCTCCCGCTGCAACTGCAGAACCTGAGCCCCTTAGCACTGAGCCCCCTGCTGTGGAGACCGATGTGCCAACTGAGCCTGCCGTGGTCAGCCCTCAGTGGACGGAAGCTAGCCAGACCAACACGGGCGATGAAGTGATTGTAGAAGACGAAGCAGCAGGTGAGGAATAAACTGATACAAACACAAACATATAAATGATTTGATATGCTAATATTTTACTTTCCTGTCCTGTAGAAGGCCTGAGCTCTGGTCAGGTGGTCGGCATCGTGATTGGTGCCTTGTTGGCCGTGATCATTGTCGGCGCCGTGGTGGTTGCTGTTGTGAGGAGGATGGGAAAATATTCGTGAGTACTTTGTCTCAACTTAAAATTGTTTCCGGCAAGTAATGAACAGAAGTTTTTACTCTTATTGAACATTGTCAAAAATCTAATGATTATGCAGACCTGCTAAAAACGCTGCGATGTGCATGCCAGACCAGTAGTTGGTGATATGTAACTTTGTACAGACATACGCCCACATTTCAAACAAATGTTTGAAATGTGTTTAAAAACCGCCTCTCTGTTTTAAAAAGTATTTTTAAGTCTCCAATATTCAGTTGGTGCCATTTTGTTTATCCAGATGTAAGTTAACTATATCCCGTATAAATGACCACTGTAAATAGAATTTCTAGGCTTGGTTCAAACTGTAACAACAAAAAAATCAGATATTTTCCCGATTGAATTTGGTCCATACCAACAAGTTACTATACAATGTGGTCTCGTAAAAAGAATCAGTTCAGCTAACCTGTCTAAACTTTGAGAGAGGTTGGGTGTGTTCGAGTGATAGATGGGGAAATAAAAGCTCTGACTTGCTTGGTTAGAAGTCCTAGGGTGCCAGCTGTTGTTTTGCACGTATAAACACCGAGACCTCGAATATTAGACATCCGGCTGTAGCCCGGTACACTCAGACCTCTGTACTGAAATCTGCAAAACACTAAAATTAGCTCATTGCTCAACAACATTTTCCCAGCATTTGCAATTATGTAAACAATCCAATATTTAAAAAGAGCCCAAACAACTTTATTGGCACCTGTGTAAACAGAACGCTACCTGTGATGTCATTTCACACACGGTTGGAGAACAGTGCCGTTCGGAAAAAAAAAAAAAGATCTTTGGTTTTTGCTCCTGAGTCATCCTTTGATGAAACCCAACAGGCTGAGATGTCTTGGACCCGAAGGAGCGAGTTTGATGATCTCACTTTCCCAGAAGGGCTTAGATCATCATTTCTGCTCAAATATTTCAACTTTCCTCGTGAGAGTGACTACACCATCGCCTGATACAAAACACTTGTGTGCTGCATTGATGATGTTTGAATGTGTGTGTGTGTCACAGGTATGCCAGGAACAGAAAGCCAGTGAAAAAAGACAATGTAACAGTTTCTGTCATTTTCCCTATTCCATCATTTCGGCTGGTCATTGACAGCATAACCACACCCTTCCCAATAATGTGCAGAACAATAATCTAGTCTGACAATTTATTACATTTGAAAATGATGTTACTGTATAAAAAACAATCCTGAACAAAGCACAAAAGCCGTTTTCTACAAATTAAAGTGCTTGTTTGTACAAGTGCTTGAATTGACCCGCAGTTTGTCCTGAAAGGCACCAAACAATGGGAGAGCTTATGGTGCAACACAAAGGCGCCAAACAACATCAAGTGGCTTTTTCATCTTAGGAATGAATTATAACTTTTCCTGTAATTGTTGGTCTATTTCTGCCATGTGTAAACAATATTATGTTTTTGGCTTCAAAAGTGGCAAGTTTTAGGGTTTTGAGCAATATGCATAACATGTCTATTATTATACAATGGTACCTCGGTTTGATTGATTGATTGAAACTTTTATTAGTAGGTTGCACAGTGAAGTACATATTCCGTACAATTGACCACTAAATGGTAACACCCGAATAAGTTTTTCAACTTGTTTAAGTTGGGATCCACTTAAATTGATTCATGATACAGATATATACTATTATCATAATACAGTCATCACACAAGATAATCATCAGAGTATATACATTGAATTATTTACATTATTTACAATCTGGGGTGTATGATATAGAGGGGGGGGTTAGGTTGATATCAACACTTCAGTCATCAACAATTGCATCATCAGAGAAATGGACATTGGAACAATGTAGGACTGACTTGGTAGGATATGTACAGCAAGTAGTGGACAGAGAGAGAGAGATCAGAAAGTATAAGAAAAAGTATAAGAAAAAGTGTCTACATTTGATTATTTACATTTGATTATTTACAATCCGAAGAGGTATGATGAGGAAGGGAGGGTGTTAGTTTAGGGTTGAAGTTGCCTGGAGGTGTTCTTTTAGTGCGGTTTTGAAGGAGGATAGAGATGCCCTTTCTTTTACGCCTGTTGGGAGTGCATTCCATATTGATGTGGCATAGAAAGAGAATGAGTTAAGACCTTTGTTAGATCGGAATCTGGGTTTAACGTGGTTAGTGGAGCTCCCCCTGGTGTTGTGGTTATGGCGGTCATTTACGTCAAGGAAGTAGTTTGACATGTACTTCGGTATCGGGGAGGTGTAGCGGATTTTATGGACTAGGCTCAGTGCAAGTTGTTTTACTCTGTCCTCCACCCTGAGCCAGCCCACTTTGGAGAAGTGGGTAGGAGTGAGGTGTGATCTGGGGTGGAGGTCTAGAAGTAATCTGACTAGCTTGTTCTGGGATGTTTGGAGTTTAGATTTGAGGGTTTTGGAGGTGCTAGGGTACCAGGAGGTGCATGCGTAATCGAAAAAGGGTTGAATGAGAGTTCCCGCTAGAATCTTCATGGTGCTTTTGTTGACCAGAGATGAGATTCTATAGAGAAATCTCGTAGTAATCCTTTACAAAGGGTCCGATAAAAACTGAATAGTACGGACAACAAAGCAATTTTTACCATAAGTAATGATGCAAATTCAATTTATCCTAGTGCAGATAATCAAAATTATGAACATAAAACACATTTTATAGAGAATAGAATAGATTTCCATGCAGAAAACAAGAAATAGAATGCATAGATGAACATTTAGCATCATTTCCACTTAGATGAAGACGCTCGTTGGCGAAGATGGCGATGAGTGGCGAAGCAGGAGGGAACGTGGTCGCCTTCTTTGTACTTCACTACGAGTTATTTCTTAAACTCAATGTTGTGGTTTTTTACCTTGTCTATCAAAGTGCTTTGTTTGGTCATTTTGCAGTCGTACTCAATACAAATACTTCGAGACACTTTGTTTTGGCACACGATTCAGAGGAATGATACCCGGGCAAACACACTCGTTTGTTTTGCGCACTGATTGACCGCATCAAAAATCGAGAGTATATGAAAACTGAATCATGTGAAAAGTGGAGCGTGCCAAAGCTGTGGTACCACTGCGCAATTATTGACATCTAATTTCCATGTTCCCTTATAACAAGAATACCGTACTGACCTGAATATAAGACAACCCTGAATAAAAGACAACCCCTCTTTTTTAAGACCTCACCCCTGTGGTGGCTGCATTTGTCCGGGTCGATGGTTTGTGTAAGTGACAGGAAGAAAAGCTGCGACTTTCTGAAGGAAAAGTCATTTTGTGCCACCTGTTAGCTTGCATCTCTAAATCTCTATATAAACACCGAATACAAGATTAATTGTTTTTCTTGGAGAATTTAAACTAAGCCTAAAATACTTGCGGGTGTCCAGATCCAATAATGTTTTCAGATATCGGTCCGATATCAGCAAAAAAAAAACAAGAATCGGATGATGTCATGTAAAATTTTCCATATACGCTCCGATACAAGCAGCCCTGCAGAGCGTTTAGTTGTGCCAAAATGGACAGACACTGAATATCTAAGCACACAATAGCACACAAGCCAGCCATACGTAATTGAACAATATAGCAGTCTAAAACACCACATGTGTCAATATAAAGCATATAATATATGATACAATATATATATATATATATATGTATGAATATATATATAGTATCATATTGATACTTATTATATACGTATCAATAGTTGCATATTACCTACACATACAAAGTCTCTGAGGCAGAAGTGTATTAGAAAGTATTTGGTAACAAACGTGTCCGGATCATTCATGTTACTGCATCTTGAGCTTGACTTGATAGATTATTGTCGCCACAAGGTGTTGCCAAAAAACAATTACCACTCCACTTCAACTTCAAGACAGCATTAGTCCATTCCAGACAGTTGATAATAAAAAGGTTAGTCTTTTTCATACCTAACGTAATGTAATACACTTAAACCAACCCGTAACTTCAACCAACCAACCGTTGTTATCCGTATGACTAATATCACTTGACCAAACCTTTTCTAACATCCCATACTACAAAATAATTAACGTATGTATGATTCATGTGGAAATAGTATCGGATGCGAAAAAAAAATAAAAACTGCTGAAATTATCTGTACATGCAGCTAGTTCATTTTACCTGATAAAACATCCTAAATTAACATTTTTATATCTAGAAATTAGCAGGACTTTCAAGCTAGAAATCTGTATTTTATTCTGAAAACAAGCATTATTCAATTTGCAATTCTTAAATTAAGCATCCTCAGGGGGTTGCAGAATCTTTAAACAAGATTATCTATGTGGAGAAAACCAAAATATCGTATTTGAATAATTATTTTCTCAAATTCAACATACTTAAACTCGAATAGACACAATATAATTATTCATAATAAAATTAGGATTATGATGTAAAGTCATTGACTAAAAATAAAGCCCTTAAAACTATGGACTTTTTTAGAAATACAGGTTGAAATCTGGGCAAGTGGCAAATAATTTGCAGTGTCCGCACAGGGCGTTTTCTGCCCATAGGGCGGGGCGGCCCTGATTCGACGATTTCCCTGGCTACGCCAAAATGTCAAGGGTGGCATTCTGTCCAAAATACTTGAGGCACTTTTCCGTCCAAGTACTCAAGTCATCAACACTTGGGCAGTACCAGGCTGCCTTCTCTCATTGGCCCAATTCAAATAAAGTAAAACAAACAAAAAAAAAAATATGGCAGCCTAAGCAGCCGTCGAGTCAGTTATTGATCAACCTTTTTCTAATATTGCACACTACAAAATAATAAACGCATGTATGATTCTTGCTGATATCATGTCAGAAGTGGAAAAAGTTGTACCAGGACTACCCGGTATAGCTCGGTTGGTAGAGTGGCCGTGCCAGAAACTTGAGGGTTCCAGGTTCGATCCCCGCTTCTGCCATCCTAGTCCCTGCCGTTGTGTCCTTGGGCAAGACACTTTACCTGCTCCCAGTGCCACCCATACTGGTTTAAAAAAATGTAACTTAGATATTGGGTTTCACAATGTAAAGCGCTTTGAGTCACTAGAGAAAAGCGCTATATAAATATAATTCACTTCACTTCACTACCCTAAAAATATTATATATTCCGGTCATTATGGTAACCACACACTAGTAACCACTAACACACCTAACTGCTTTTATGATAATAATGACCGTTCCAATCTTCACCCATGACTACCTCTTTCTTTTTCTATCCCACAGGCCCTAAAGAAGAACAAGAAGCCGGCAAAGCAGCAAAAGTTGTCAAAGTTCTGGAAATTCTGAACTACTGAACTGTGACGTCATTTCCAATCATTAAAAAAAAAAAAAAAAAAAAAAAAAAAAATCATTGTGACACCGGAAGTTAATGATTCTAACCCGGACTCTGGACTGTTGCCAAAAAAGAAGGCACGGGAGGCTAGTATGTGTGTTTGTATGTACTGTACTGTATGCATGTATGTCTAATGTATGTATGTATGTATGTCAGACAAGAGGAGTACTCGTTGCTCAGCTCATTTACTTCACGAACGCCCCCTGGAGGGATTATTCTAAAAAAAAGATTCCGGATTGGATACGAGATATTTTAAGGGCTTAAGTGATAGTTAGATTTTCCTAGACACTGTAGTACTTTAAACAAAGGAAGCTAGCAGGCCGCTTCCTGGGTTCACAGAGGATGATATATTGTAGTATTATGGCACAGCACCATTTTGTTTCCATTGGGATTCAAAACAGCAAAGAAACTGTTGAACTGAAAAAAATTGCTAACAAGAGTGAAACGTCAAGCACAGGTTCATATTTGCGTTTGTTTCATCCTAAAGTGAAGCTTATGGAAAGTAAGGTAAAAAAAAAAAAAATACAAGGAGTGCAGTATTTGTTTTGGTTTATCAATTCAGTTCAAAGAACATGACGAATTTGCGTTTCACGGAGAGCAAATTATGCTTTGAATTACCTTAAGAGAAAGCGATTTCCTTTTACGATAGTAAAAACGTTACGGAGCGCCATGTTTGTGTTTGTCTCGTTAGTTTGCAAGCTACTTCCTGGTTCAAGTAGAATAGGCTTCGAGAGTTCTACTTTTTTGCATTTGCGTTTTGAGACGGGCAGCAACTATTTTTAATGACTTAAATTGGAGAGAGAAAAAAAAACTAAATTCTTGTAACAGAAGTAAAGAAATAAGGTTTCTGTATTGTTTGTATTGTATTTGTTAGTTTGCATGCTACTTTTGTGTGCTTTCTTCTAGAGCAGGCCTGGGCAATTATTTTGACTCGGGGGCCACATTTAGAGAAAAAAATGTGTCTGGGGGCCGGTATGTCTATTTTTAGGAACACTAATACAAAACCTCACAATAATGTCTGATTGAATGCTAAAAACGTTATGACAGACCGCCTTAAACAACGTAATGGAATTTCACATGTTTCTATGAACGATAAAACACTGAATATTGACAAAATATAAATGTCACACCCCCTTTCGATCGACATATTTTACAATCAAGTGAAACGCAACAAAAATGCAACAAACAGTGAAATATGAACGCGAAGGGTACAAAATAAACCCACCTACAATCTGATATATCTGATATTTGCTGAATTCCCCCCAGGGATCAATAAAGTACTTTCTATTCTATTCTATTCTATTCTATTCTATATATCACTAAGCTTTGTTGTAAAAAATCTCCTTCCGCGTCTGTGGAAACGCTTCCCGCCCACACTGCTTGGTGCCTCGTCTGAGCTGCTGTGACGTAGATGACCATAGTAACTAATTAGATTACCATTGTAACTGGTAAATCATCCATAAGCGCAGATTCCAACCATTGAAATACTTTGTATAGTTCAAGACTTACGGTCATTAGAAAACATGACTGCACATCATAATGGCAGCTACAGTTTCCATCTTAAACATCTAAAATAATTATTTGAGAATGTCCGGCGGGCCAGATTGAAAAGCTCAACGGGCCGCATGTGGCCCCGGGCCTTAATTTGCCCAGGTCTGTCCTAGAGGTTGGAATCTTTGGGCACCTCATGATTCGATTACGATTCAGGGGTTACGATTCGATTGTAAATCGATTAATTATGTATATTTTATTACTATTTTATAACCTATTATGATTATTATTATTATTATTATTATTTATTGTGAATGTATTTTACCTAATTATTAATACGTATAAAAGGCTCCTCCTATGGCAAATGACGTATGCGGTATTGCCTCATTTCCGCTTTTGGATGTGAGTGCGCACAGCATAGATATTTATGTGTAATAATAGATACATGAGAATTGCCTGCTAAGTGATAAAATAAATAAACCTCCCCAATATATCTGCCCCCTATGTACCCATTCATATCCATGGCTGACAGTGTTGCCGCACTAAATGATATTATTCTCTCTCCTGACTTATCAATATACTTGCTAATTTCCTCTTCTGAGCTGGTTACAACTCTGTCGTAACATACTGTCGTTAAACTTGTGTTAAAGTGTACAAAACATGTATTCTTCTCTTGTTTCACTACTTCACATTCAAGCTAGCGTAGCGCCACGGCTAGCCTAGCTTGTCTTTTCTTTTTCCCGTCCCCGTGTGTGTCTGCGCTAGGTTGGAATTTTTAAAACTGTCTCTATTACTTAAACACACTTAAATAATCGATTCAGAATACACGTTCCAATCTTAATGCATTGGAGAATTCATCATTTTCCCCACCTCTACTTCCTTGACATGTGTTGACGCGTAATCTTGCTAGCTAACAAACTAACAATAGTTTTCATGAGCGGCAGAGGAAATTAAACACACTCTAGTTCAGTGGTTCTTAACCTTGTTGGAGGTACCGAACCCCACCAGTTTCATATGCATATTCACCGAACCCTTCTTTAGTGAAAAATAAAATGTTTTGTTTTTTTTCGAATTCAAGACAAAGTTATATGTATTTGGTAACACTTTAGTATGGGGAACATATTCTAAGTAACAAAGACTTAATTTAGAGTTTTTTGGACACTAGGGGAACATATTCTAAGTAACAAAGACTTACCGTATTTTTCGGACTATAAGTCGCTCCGGAGTATACGTCGCACCGGCCGAAATTGCACAATAAAGAAGAAAAAAAACATATATACGTCGCACTGGAGTATAAGTCGCATTTTTGGGGGAAATGTATTTGATAAAATCCAACACCAAGAATAGACATTTGAAAGGCAATTTAAAATAAATAAAGAATAGTGAACAACAGGCTGAATAAGTGTACGTTATATGAGGCATAAATAACCAACTGAGAACGTGCCTGGTATGTTAACGTAACATATTATGGTAAGAGTCATTCAAATAACTATAACATATAGAACATGCTATATGTTTACCAAACAATCTGTCACTCCTAATCGCTAAATAACATGAAATCTTCCTCCTCTGTGTCGCTCCTGGTATGCCCCGCTAGCGTCCATTCTTTCTACTGCTCGATCGCCGTTCTCTGGTGCATATTTCACTACGTCCAGCTTGTAATCTGCAGTATATGATTTCCTTTTCGGTGCCATTTTAGTTCAGTCCTTCTCAGTTTTTATAAGTTACCGCCAACGTTGATGTGAGCCATTTTAATAGCTTCGGCAGTAGCGTATAGCATATAGCAGTTAGCATTCCAAAACCCACAATGCACTTCTGCCATGACCCGCCCCCGCCAAATTCTTATTGGTTGGCGTGTGAGTGACGATTGTTGACGTGTGTGTGTGACGATGGCTGCCATTTGCTTCGTCGCTCACGCGAATGAGATAAATAATATTATTTCATATTTTACGGTAATGTGTTAATAATTTCACACATAAGTCGCTCCGGAGTATAAGTCGCACCCACGGCCAAACTATGAAAAAAACTGAGACTTATAGTCCGAAAAATACGGTAATTTAGAGTTATTTGGTTAGGGTTATGGTTAGAGGGTTAGGGTAATAATAAGGCCATGCCGAATAAGGCATTAACAAGTACTTAATAATGACTAGTTACGAGCCAAATATGTTACTAATTTGCATGTTAATAAGCAACTAATTAATGGTGAATATGTTCCCCATACTAAAGTGTTACCATGTTTTTTTACTGGTGCACAAAATGAACCGTGCATGAACATCACCTTGTTCAAAGAACAAAACCAACACAGTGCATAAACTCACAACAAATTACACACCTGCAAATCAGTCTGCTGTTGCCGTATCCGTAATACGCCGATAGGGAGGAGTTTGTATTTACACGATGAGTCGGGTGTGTCTTGACCTCCGCCGAACCCCTAAGCCCGACTCACCGAACCCCTAGGGTTCGATCGAACCCAGGTTAAGAACCACTGCTCTAGTTACACAAGAACAGCAATGATGGTTATAAATTCCACACAATGTATAAAAGGACTACGTTAGACGACGGCACGTAGCGTAAAGCTAACATTAGCAGCTGTTCGCTATTATTTTCCTTATTTTCACTGACCTGTTAATGGCCAACTGTATGACGCACCTTGTGCAGAAGTGGCCGGAACATCAAAATGTCGCACTGTCGAGTGTGTGGTAACAAAAAAGAAAAGGTGCCCTTGTGACATTCTGACTAATTTAACACTGACATCTAAAAACCTAATACATATCTGTGAAATTTAGCAGAAGGGTTTGTGCCACTGACACTGGTTTTCTTCTGGTCGATTGGAGCTGGGTGTTCGAGTGCATCATCACCGTGTACGTCACTTCAAAAAGTAACTTCAATGTTAAGTCTGCTACAAATTCTGTGTTGTGAGTTCATTACCAGATTTGGCCGTGGCACTTAGTTCAAATGCACAGGCGCTAATAATGCCCTGCTTTGTTACTTCACCAGTGCGCGTGAAAGGGTGTACAAATAATGAAGTCTCGGCTTGGCTTCGCTTGCCTTACCAACTTGCGTAATGTGCACTAAATGAGTGATGTAATGATCGTTAATGAATAGGCTTTAAGACACAGCAAAAGGTTTGCAACGACGTGTTTTTGTTTTTCCTCCCTCCCTGCCTTGCCGTAATACCAGGTTCATTTGTGCCATCGTGTTTTGTTTCAAGCCTTTTATTTAATTGCGGTGTTTTTTTGTTTGTTCATACTGTTTCAATAAAAAAATAAAATGTAAACACTCCATGGCAGTTGTCACTTGATTTCCTGTAAAACGTTCCATTTGTTTCTGTTTGTGAGCCTTTACATACTCACCCGGAAAGGGACAAGCGGTAGAAAATGGATGGAGGATCCTTCCAGTGTATATATATGTGTGTATATGTATAAATGTGTATATGTGTGTATGTATGTATACATTTATATATGTATACATATAAATATGTATACATATATGTATATATGTTTACATGTACACTACCGTTGAAAAGTTTGGGGTCACATTGAAATGTCCTTATTTTTGAAGGAAAAGCACTGTACTTTTCAATGAAGATAATTTTAAACTAGTCTTAACTTTAAAGAAATACACTCTATACATTGCTAATGTGGTAAATGACTATTCTAGCTGCAAATGTCTGGTTTTTGGTGCAATATTTACATAGGTGTATAGAGGCCCATTTCCAGCAACTATCACTCCAGTGTTCTAATGGTACAATGTGTTTGCTCATTGGCTCAGAAGGCTAATTGATGATTAGAAAACCCTTGTGCAATCATGTTCACACATCTGAAAACCGTTTAGCTCGTTACAGAAGCTACCAAACTGACCTTCCTTTGAGCAGATTGAGTTTCCGGAGCATCACATTTGTGGGGTCAATTAAACGCTCAAAATGGCCAGAAAAAGAGAACTTTCATCTGAAACTCGACAGTCTATTTTTGTTCTTAGAAATGAAGGCTATTCCACAAAATTGTTTGGGTGACCCCAAACTTTTGAACGGTAGTGTATATATGTATTTATATGTGTATATATATACATACATACGTGTATGTATATACAGTACAGGCCAAATGTTTGGACACACCTTCTCATTCAATGCGTTTTCTTTATTTTCATGACTATTTACATTGTAGATTGTCACTGAAAGCATCAAAACCATGAATGAACACATGTGGATTGATTGATTGATTGATTGATTGATTGATTGAAACTTTTATTAGTAGATTGCACAGTACAGTACATATTCCGTACAATCGACCACTAAATGGTAACACCCGAATAAGTTTTTCAACTTTAATCAATTCATGGTGGAGTTATGTACTTAAAAAAAAAAAGGTGAAATAACTGAAAACACGATTTATATTCTAGTTTCTTCAAAATAGCCACCCTTTGTTCTGATTATTTCTTTGCACACTCTTGGCATTCTCTCGATGAGCTTCAAGAAATATCCACCTACACGGGTTTTCACTTCACAGGTTTCATAGTTTTGATGCCTTCAGTGACAATCTACAATGTAAATAGTCATAAAAATAAAGAAAACGCATTGAATGAGAAGGTGTGTCCAAACGTTTGGCCTGTACTGTATGTATATATATATATATATATATATATATATATATATATATATATATATATATATATATATATATATATATATGTATATATATATATATATATATATATATATATATATATATATATAATATTCCACACTATGGAACGGGTCGAGGGTATATATATATATATATATATATATATATATATATATATATATATATATATATATATATATATATATATATATATATATATATATATATATATATATATATATATATATATATATATATATATATATATATATATATATAATGTCTATATGTATATATATAATGTGTGTTTGTATGTATATATATATATATATATATATATATATATATGTATATATATAATGTGTTTCTGTATGTATCTATATATATATATATATATATATATATATATATATATATATATGTATATATATAATGTGTTTCTGTATGTATCTATATATATATATATATATATATATATACTGTATATATATATATATATATATATATATACTGTATATATATATATATATATATATATATATATATATATATATATATACTGTATATATACATATATATACTGTATATATATATATATATATATATATATATATATATATATATATATATATATATATATATATATATATATATATATATATATATATATATATATGTATGTATATATATCTATATATGTATATATATATAATGTGTGTGTGTTTGTATGTATGTATGTATGTGTATATATGTATATGTATATATATATATATATATATATATATATATATATATATATATATATATATATATATATATATATATATATATATATGTATATGTATGTATGTATGTGTTTAAATATATGTGTTTATGTATGTATGTATATATGTATAAATATATGTGTATATATATGTATGTATATGTATATATATATATATATATATATATATATATATATATATATATATATATATATATATATATATATATATATACATATATATATATATATATATATATATATATATATATATATATATATATATATATATATATATATATATATATATATGTATATATATATATATATATATATATATATATATATATATATATATATATATATATATATATATATATATATATATATATATATATGTATATATATATATATATATATATATATATAGGTGTGCAAGAGGCCAGTCAACTTCAAAAATAGTGCTGGCGATTTGGGAGCTCAGTAGTCAGCACGCTTGCCTCTTACACCGGCGACCTGGGTTCGCACAGTAGCAAAAAACTACGCAGACTAGAGAGAGAGAGTACACAATTGATTCACGAAGAAGAGCTGTCTGTGATTGACATCCATGAACACCAATCATTGCGTTTCACCGTCAAAATCGGGGGTCCCTGATCGGATGGGGTCCCCTGGGATTCAGCCCAGGTAAGTTTGTGCATTAACATGTTGGTTTCCTGACATGGACTCCAACATTATCTTTTAATTTACCAATTCAATAATTACACCAATTAACATCCATTGCAGCTGATCACACTGGAAATGGGGTTTCTTCTTTCTCCTCAGTTGGGATCTTTAGAGTTTTACCTAGATCAGATGACCTTTGAGACACTTTTCATTAAGGGCAATATAAATACATTTTGATTGATTTATTGATTGAATAATTTATTATTTTAGTGCAAATACAATTTTTTTTAACATTATTAAAACATACATTTACCCTAAAAAAAACTTAAAACCATAAACCTTCCAAAATTAACTAGAATTCGAACCCAGTACCTCTGCCTTACAAATCAAGCACAAACGCTGGGACTGTCGGGTAAATTTGACATTAAAATCCTGTCGCTGACAGAGCAGGAAGCGGCTAGGAACAGGAACACGTTTGCGTAAAATTTCTCATGAAGCACACTGCCATTCATTAATTTACATTTTGTATGCGCTTCTTCACACAAACACGGATCACAGGGCCCTACACTGCCAAAAAGACATGACAAACTATGAGATAAAAATTAAAAAAACATTAAAAACTAGTGAAACTATCTGCTGGTTAATTTGACTTGATAAGACAGTACTTGGGAATCGGTATCAGCAATCAACGGTACATATTTTCACTACTTTTGTGTGTGTTAATAAATGTTATTTATTTCATAACAAAATCTAGGACCAATTTAGTGTTGCCAATCAACCTATCCCCAGGTGCATGTCTTTGGAGGTGGGAGGAAGCCGGAGTACCCGGAGGGAACCCACGCAGTCACGGGGAGAACATGCAAACTCCACACAGAAAGATCCTAAGCCCAGTTTTGAACCCAGGACCTTCGTATTGTTCAACTTGCAAGTCTTAAGTTAAGCATCCTTGGGAGGTTGCAGAATCTTTACACAGTATTTTCTATGAATAAACCAAAATATCTTAATTGAATAGTTATTTTCTCAAATATAACATTTTTCAACTAGAATAGACACAATATAATTATCCATGCTAAAATCAAGATTAGGATGTAAATACAATTTGAAATATTGGCAAGTGGCAAATCATTTGCAGTGTACGCACAGCGGCTCTGATTAGACGGTTACCCTGGCAACGGCAAAATGCCAAGAGTGGCATTTCTTTTGTATTTCAAGTTATCATTACATAAATGTATTCTTGCATTTGAAGTAGAGATGCAGGCCGATATTATCGGCCGATAAATGCGTTAAAATGTAATATCGGAAATTATTGGTATCGTTTTTTTTTTATTATCGGTATGTTTTTTTATTTTTATTATTTTTTTATTAAATCAACATAAAAAACACAAGATACACTTACAATTAGTGCACCAACCCAAAAAACCTCCCTCCCCCATTTACACTCATTCACACTCATTCACAAAAAAGGGTTGTTTCTTTCGGTTATTAATATTCTGGTTCCTACATTATATATCAATATATATATCAATACAGTCTCCAAGGGATACAGTCCGTAAGCACACATGATTGTGCGTGCTGCTGGTCCACTAATAGTACTAGCCTTTAACAGTTAATTTGACTAATTTTCATTAATTACTAGTTTCTACGTAACTGTTTTTATATTGTTTTACTTTCTTTTTTATTCAAGAAAATGTTTTTAATTTATTTATCTTATTTTATTTTTTTATTTTTTTTTTCAAAAGTACCTTATCTTCACCATACCTGGTTGTCCAAATTAGGCATAATAATGTGTTAATTCCACGACTGTATATATCGGTTGATATCGGTATCGGTTGATATCGGTATCGGTAATTAAAGAGTTGGACAATATCGGAATATCGGATATCATCAAAAAGCCATTATCGGACATCCCTAATTTGAACAATTGTATTGTTGATAATAGAGGTAAATTAGTGTTATTATTCATTATCAATAGTGCTATTTCTATTGGTATTTGTATTGCTCCATTTGTAGTGTAATAATGCTCATTGTCATTTCTGTATTATTTATTTCACTAACTGGTTCTTTGCTATCACTTTTACTATCATATTTGTACATATCCTATTTGCGGATGTTGTTTTGTTGTTGTTGTTATTGTTGTGTTTGTCTCTCTCTGTCTTATCCCCCACTTGTCCCCACAATTTCCCCCTCTGTCTTCCTTTTTTTTCTCTTTCTATCCCTGCAACCAAATGATAATATAAATACATAATAAAGGCAAATACAAATAAGGCAAAAAGAGAAGTATACCACACTTCTCTTTTGTAAAGTACATTTGTTACAGTCGATATGGGCATCTACATCAACAATATGATTTGCCTGAGAAGCTGGACAGGACAAAAAAAAAAAAAAAAAAGTTGCATTTTAGTCCAAAATACTTAGGATCTTTGGGACATTTTTAATACTCAAGTCATCAACACTTGGGCAGTTGCAGGCTGCCTGCTCTCATTGGCCCAATTCAAATCAAGTTGAAAAACATAAACAAAACAAAAAAATAGCATCCTAGGCAGCCGTTGAATCAGTTAAGACTGCTGACAGTTAGGTGTTTATTTTGCTTTTTTTTTTTTCCTCTTTTAATGCCCCGATGTGGAGTTTTTCATATGTAACCGTTAGGCCGAGGCAGGCCTCCAACAGAATAAGTGGCACACTGATGCTCTATGTCTGGCTCCCGCTCCCCTGTGTGGTTTTAGGCAGCGGCCCAACCCGCCCTGCTTCTGCCTCGCGTCATGACTGCCTTTAGCTCACCCTCTTTCCTCACACCACCGGGAACAATGGAGGCTTTTCACATGGGCAGATGGTGAAGGGGAAGCACTCTTTCTCCTTCTGTACATCACGGCAGGGTGGAGTCACTTCCTGGGTGGGCCCGACGTTTACACTAATGCTCACAGACCTAAGCCTATTTGGTGTAAAAACAAATAACAGTCCCATCTCAAGGTCGGTAAGTGTGTTAGTCAGATTCATCCGACTTGTTTACGCCAGTTCATGCCTCCCATTTAATTACAAACCAGTGTTTTTGCCACGTTCCCTTGAAAGTATGTGCAGAAGCTCACCACGTCGTTGTGTCTCCCATCATGTTAGTGTACTCCTGCTGTGGCAAATATGTGTGTAAGTTATTTTAGAGGAAGAAAGAAACAGTTGGATGAGGTCATTTGGTTGATCTTGAATGTGTTTATTTCTTCTGGGTTTTCCAGGAGCGAATGAAGTGTCTTTTCGGTTTTAGTCGCCAACTTTGTTGCTGGGGCAGTTCATGGTAATTGTGTGCACTCCTAGACTCGGGTTGTACAAAATTGTATAGCAACGGTATCTGACAAAACACCGCTGACATTTCACCAACCGTTTTTACAACAGTGCATCTTCTAAAGGGACAACTAGACCATACTTGCCAACCTTGAGACCTCCGATACCGGGAGGTGGGGGGTGGGGGGTGGGGGGGCGCGGTCGGGCGTGGTTAATAGGGGAGTATATTTACAGCTAGAATTCACCAACTCAAGTATTTCATATATATATATATATATATATATATATATATATATATATATATATATATATATATATATATATATATATATATATATATATATATATATATATATATATATATATATATATATATATATATGTATGTATGTATGAAATACTGGATTTTCAGTGAATTCTAGCTATATATATATATGTATATATATTTATTTTATTATACATATAAATAAAATAAATACTTGAATTTCAGTGTTCCGGGGGCTATCCAGTAGATGGCAGTATTGTCCTGTTTAACTTCTCCTCCGTTCGTGACTCGGCCACCGTGTTCAATGGAGAAGTCTGTTTTACAAAATGTACAGGCAACATAATTACATACCCCTTCCCCTTCGAACTGTCCTGGATGAACTGAAATTCGTGTTTCCATTCGTTTTGGAAGTTGCAAGCGTATTTCTTCATCTTGCTCGTCGACGGCGTCGCCATGTCTGTAACTTCCTCGTTCTTCTGCTTCGTCTCCTTGTTGTGTGCGCAGTTGTGCACTCTACTCTCTAAAAGCCGTAGATGTTATGACGCCATTGGGCAGGCAAGCTGTTTATATTGTGGGAAAGCGGACGTGAGAACAGGCTGTCCCCACTCAGGTCCGCATTGAGCTGGAGGGGGCGTGGCCTCCAGCTCCGGCTGAATACCGGGAGTTTGTCGGGAGAACATTTCTGCCGGGAGGTTATCGGGAGAGGCGCTGAATACCGGGAGTCTCCCGCTAAAAACGGGAGGGTTGGCAAGTATGAACTAGACTTAGACTTAGACTTAGACAAACTTTATTGATCCACAAGGGAAAGTGTTCCACACAGTAGCTCAGTTACAAACGATGGAAAGTGTAAGGATGGAAAGGATAATGCAGGTATAAAGTAGACTAAAAATGTAACGTAGTAGCAATATAAAATATAACATACTGTATATGTAATATTTATATATTATATATACAGTATATAATATATACTGATATATTGTATTATATACAGCACGGTGGAAGAGGGGTTAGTGTGTCTGCCTCACAATACGAAGGTCCTGAGTTCGATCCTGCGCTCAGGATCTTTCTGTGTGGAGTTTGCATGTTCTCCCCTTGACTGCGTGGGTTCCCTCCGGGTACCCCGGCTTCCACCGACCTCCAAACACATGCACCTGGGGATAGGTTGATTGGCAACACTTAATTGGCCCTAGTGTGGGAATGTGAGTCTGAATGTTGTCTGTCTATCTGTGTTGGCCCTGCGATGAGGTGGCGACTTGTCCAGGGTGTTCACCTCCTTCTGCCCGAATGCAGCTGAGAAAGGCTCCAGCACCCTCCGCGACCCCGAAAGGTAATAAGCAATAGAAAATGGATGGATGGATTATATTATATTCCATCCATTGGACCCCGACTTAAACAAGTTGAAAAACTTATTCGGGTGTTACCATTTAGTGGTCAATTGTACGGAATATGTACTTCACTGTGCAATCTACTAATAAAAGTCTCAATCAATCAATCAAAAAACCATCCATCTTCAACCACTTATCCAGAATCGAGTCGCGGGGACAACAGCTCCAGCAGAGACCCCCAGACTTCCCTCTCCAGAGCAACATTAGCAACTTCCTCCTAGGGGACCCCGAAATGTTCCCAGGCCAGAGAGGAGATGTAATCCCCCCATCTGGTCCTTGGCCTGCTCTGGGGTCTCCTCCCAGTGGGACGTGCAACGAGGACCTCCCTAGGGAGACACTCGTGAGGCATCCGCACGAGATGCCCCAACCACCTAAGATGGCTCCTTTCCAAGCAAAGGAGCAGCGGCTTTACTCCGAGTCTCTCTCGGGTGACTGAAATTATCACCCTATCTCCAAGGGAGATGCCAGCCACCCTTCTGAGGAAACTCATTTCGGCCGCTTGTATCCGCCATCTTATTCTTTCGGTCATGACCCACACTTCATGACCATAGGTGAGAGTAGGAATGTAGATAGCTCGGTAGACCGAAAGCTTTGCCTTCTGGCTCAGCTCCCGTTTCTTCACAACAGTGCGGCAGAGAAACTGCAATACTGCCCCAGCTGCTCCGATTCTCTCTCGATATTATATTGTTATATAATATATACAATATATAACACATCCCAAATACCATGTACAATATTATAGTATATGTAACAGCAGTAGCAAAAAAAGCGGCAGCATAAAATAAAGAGTAGCAGAAAATATACACTACCGTTCAAAAGTTTGGGGTCACATTGAAATGTCCTTATTTTTGAAGGAAAAGCACTGTACTTTTCAATGAAGATAACTTTAGACTAGTCTTAACTTTAAAGAAATACACTCTATACATTGCTAATTGTCATGACGCGGAGTCGAACCCGCGTTTCCTCTGCACCTGGAGCTGCAGGCAACTCTGCTAACCCCTCTGCTGGCAGCACACTCAGACACGCCTCTGCTCGCACTGAGCACAACACGCCCACACAGCAACAAGCCTGCAAGCAATCACTGATCAGCGCACCTGGACTTGAGGAGGGGGAGCGACATAAAGACCAGCGGACCCGAGGAACCTTTGCCAGAATGTCGCTAACCTTCCAGTAAGCATCACGTCTGGCATTCCTTTCCCAGTGATTTCCTCGTCCTTGTTTTGCTCTCTCTCCGTGTTTCCCCCTGGTTCATGCCCTTTTGTATTTCCACAGTGACTCCCCTGTCTTCCGTGATCGTGCCTTGTCACTCGACACCCATCCGGTTTCCTGACTGCCCTCCTCGATCCATGGCCTCCCTGCTCGGACCCAGACCATGCTGCCCTGCTCTTGCCCACGACCACTTGCCTGCCCACAAACTGCCTCTTCGCCTTGCCCCCTTGGATAACGACGAAAGATACAACCAACATTTACAGACAACAACCCTTGGTAATATTTACATTATTAATTTTACACATAGTCAACACTCACTCACTTTGAGTAGCATACACACGCCACGTATTCATCAAAGGTTTCAAATAAACCTTGTAAACCGCAGTCCTGCCCTGGTTGTCGCCTCCTTCCCTTCTCTGATACATAACACTAATGTGGTAAATGACTATTCTAGCTGCAAATGTCTGGTTTTTGGTGCAATATCTACATAGGTGTATAGAGGCCCATTTCCAGCAACTATCACTCCAGTGTTCTAATGGTACAATGTGTTTGCTCATTGGCTCAGAAGGCTAATTGATGATTAGAAAACCCTTGTGCAATCATGTTCACACATCTGAAAACAGTTTAGCTCGTTACAGAAGCTACAAAACTGACCTTCCTTTGAGCAGATTGAGTTTCTGGAGCATCACATTTGTGGGGTCAATTAAACGCTCAAAATGGCCAGAAAAAGAGAACTTTCATCTGAAACTCGACAGTCTATTCTTGTTCTTAGAAATGAAGGCTATTCCACAAAATTGTTTGGGTGACCCCAAACTTTTGAACGGTAGTGTACATTATTAACCAAGTAAGGTAGCTAGAAGTGGTCACGTAATAGACAGATATCATCTATTGTTGTATGGCGAGTGATTATACAGCTGGATGGAGTGCGGAATGAAGGAGTTCTTGAATTGAACACTGTGGGAAAGAAGCTGAAGGAGTCTGTTGGAGTATGAGCTCTGCAGTCCCTCAATTGTCTGGTGGAGTGGGTGGGCAGGATTGTCCATGATGGCCAGCAGTTTGTCCATTGTCCTCCTGTCCCTCACTGACACAAACGCCTCCAACTGCGTGCCAATAGTTTGGCCGGCTTTCCGGATCAGTTTGTCAATCCGGTTTAAGTCCCTTTTGCTGGTGCTGCTCCCCCAACAAACTACTGCAAAGTACAGGGCACTGGCCACAACAGACTGATACAATATTTCCAACAGCTTGCTGCACACATTAGAGGACCTAAGCTTCCTCAGGAAAAATAGTCTGCTCATGCCCTCTTTAAGAAATGAAAGTTGGAGCAGTGTAGATTTGCATAGTGTAGATTTAGTCCCTCCAGGAATTTGCGATGTTGCGATCGCGCCAATTCAACCAATCCCTGCGAATTATGCGTGGCCTCGCAACTTTGTCCAATGCCCGCAGAGTCCCTGCACGTTTTAGCCAGTAAGCGTGATTTTGGCCGTTGGAATTGTTAATTAGTTATATTTAGTTCCACCTGGTTTTCTTCTTCAGTGGATGATAGATTTACTTGGTAGGCTGTTGCTTGGTGTGCTTTAAATGTTTGTTCCCTGCTTCCTGTGGCAATTAAATCTAGTTTTACTCGCCTGCCATTATCTGCATCATTGGGACTACACTGCAAGCAACGCTTACCAAAGCTTGACAACCATAGATAGAAATCTCAATTCGATGTTCCTCAAGGGTGTAACAAAAGAGGAAATTATCAATATGGTGAAAAAAATTTGTAAATCCAAGACCTCAACTGATTGTAACGGAATTGATATGGAAACGATACAAAAGGTTATTGAAAAGATTTCAGAACCTTTAAAGGCCTACTGAAACCCACTACTACCGACCACACAGTCTGATAGTTTATATATCAATGATGAAATCTTAACATTGCAACACATGCCAATACGGCCGGGTTAACTTATAAAGTGCAATTTTAAATTTCCCGCTAAACTTCCGGTTGAAAACGTCTTTGGATGATGACGTATGCGCGTGACGTAACCAGTGAAACAGAAGTATCGGTACTCCATTGAATCCAATACAAAATAGCTCTGTTTTCATCTCATAATTCCACAGTATTCTGGACATCTGTGTTGGTGAATCTTTTGCAATTTGTTTAATGAACAATGAAGACTGCAAAGAAGAAAGTTGTAGGTGGGATCGCTGTATTAGCGGCGGACTACAGCAACACAACCAGGAAGACTTTGACTCGGATAGCAGACGCGTTAGCCGACGCTAGCCACCGACCGCACGGATGATCGTGGTGAAGTCCTTCGTCCTTCCGTCGATCGCTGGAACGCAGGTGAGCACGGGTGTTGATGAGCAGATGAGGGCTGGCTGGCGTAGGTGGAGCGCTAATGTTTTTATCATAGCTCTGTGAGGTCCCGTTATACTAAGTTAGCTTCAATGGCGTCGTTAGCAACAGCATTTTTAAGCTTCGCCAGGCTGGAAAGCATTAACCGTGTATTTACATGTCCCTGGTTTAATAGTATTGTTGATCTTCTGTCTATCCTTCCAGTCAGGGATTTATTTATTTTGTTTCTATATGCAGTTAAGCACGATGCAATCACGTTAGCTCCGTAGCTAAAGTGTTTTGTCGATGTATTGTCGTGGAGATAAAAGTCACTGTGAATGTCCATTTCGCGTTCTCGACTCTCATTTTCAAGAGGATATAGTATCCGAGGTGGTTTAAAATACAAATCCGTGATCCACAATAGAAAAAGGAGAGAGTGTGGAATCCAATGAGCCAGCATGTACCTAAGTTACGGTCAGAGCGAAAAAAGATATGTCTTGCACTGCATCCTAGTCCTTAACTCTAACGTACCTCATCCACGAATCTTTCATCCTCGCTCAAATTAATGGGGTAATCGTCGCGTTCTCGGTCCGAATCGCTCTAGCTGCATTGAAAACAATAGGAAAATATGAGGAGGCTATCAACTGACTACGTCACGCTACTTCCGGTAGGGGCAAGGCTTTTTTTTATCAGATACCAAAAGTTGCGATCTTTATCGTCGTTGTTCTCTACTAAATCCTTTCAGCAAAAATATGGCAATATCGCGAAATGATCAAGTATGACACATAGAATGGATCTGCTATCCCCGTTTAAATAAAACAATTTCATTTCAGTAGGCCTTTAACATATATCAGCAACCTATCATGTCAAACAGGCAAATTCCCAAACAAAATTAATACAGCAAAATTCATACCAATTTATAATACTGGCGACAAACACTTGGTTACAAACTGCAGACCTGTTTCCTTACTTCCACAAAAGCAAAATGTGAAGCTGGGCGAACACACTTCTACAGAGCTAAATATGTCTTATGGCGTACCCCTGGGATCAATACTGGGACCAACATTGTTTAGTCTCTATATATACAACATTTGTAAAGTTACAAAGGACTGAAAGTTAGTATTATTTGCAGATGACACGACTGTGTTTTGTTCAGGAGAGAACACACAGAAGCTAATACAAATAATAACAGAAGAAATGAACAAATTAATAAGATGGTTTGACAAAAACAGACTATGTTTGAAACTCAGTAAAACTAAAATAATGCTATTTGGTAACAGTAGAAGAGAAAGTCAAACACAAACACGAGTAAATATTGAAAGTATAAAAGAAAACACAAAATCACTTTATATTCTCTACTGCTCACGAATGTTATTATATCTGAGTTATTGTGCAGAAATAACTTTAAGAGTACACTTCGTTCACTAACTGTGTTACAAAAAAAACCAGTTAGAATAATACATAATGTTGGATATAGAGAACATTCAAACCATGTATTTATTAAATCAAAAACATTGAAATCTCATGACTTGGTGCATTTGCAAACAGCTAAAATTATGTACAAAGCAAACTATAAACTGCTGCCCAAGAAGAACATCTGTATGCACGTACAACACTTAAAACCTTTGGTGTATCAGTATGTGGAATTGAATTATAGAATGGATTAAGCAAGGATATTCAAACAAAGTACTGATATGATCCAGAAACTGTTTAAACTACAAGTGTTTACAAAGTACAAAAAAGAAGAATATTGATACACATCTTGAACCTTATTTAAAAATGATATAATCTTATTCATCTCATAGGTGAACCATACATCACTTAACTATTTATTTTTCTTTAATTATTGTTTATTTATGTATTTAATAATTATTTGCTTACTCATTGAACATTCCTTTATTCATTTACTTATTTATTTCTTCACTGTTGTGTTACAATTAGAGAACACACACATGGGATAAAACTGCTTTGATACAAAAAGGGGGCCATGCACTGTGGCATTCTGAAGCACAACATGATCTAGAGCAGTGATCCCCAACCTTTTTGTAGCTGCGGACCGGTCAACGCTTGAAAATTTGTCCAACGGACCGGGGGTAATTTTTTTTTTTCTTTTTTCTTTTCATAAAGAAATACAATCATGTGTGCTTACGGGCTGTATTCCTGCAGACTGTATTGATCTACACTACCGTTCAAAAGTTTGGGGTCACCCAAACAATTTTGTGGAATAGCCTTCATTTCTAAGAACAAGAATAGACTGTTGAGTTTCAGATGAAAGTTCTCTTTTTCTGGCCATTTTGAGCGTTTAATTGACCCCACAAATGTGATGCTCCAGAAACTCAATCTTCTCAAAGGAAGGTCAGTTTTGTAGCTTCTGTAACGAGCTAAACTGTTTTCATGATTGCACAAGGGTTTTCTAATCATCAATTAGCCTTCTGAGCCAATGAGCAAACACATTGTACCATTAGAACACTGGAGTGATAGTTGCTGGAAATGGGCCTCTATACACCTATGTAGATATTGCACCAAAAACCAGACATTTGCAGCTAAAATAGTCATTTACCACATTAGCAATGTATAGAGTGTATTTCTTTAAAGTTAAGATTAGTTTAAAGTTATCTTCATTGAAAAGTACAGTGCTTTTCCTTCAAAAATAAGGACATTTCAATGAGACCCCAAACTTTTGAACGGTAGTGTACATTGATATATGATGTATTGGTTTTTCTATGTTGATTTAATAAAAAAAAAAACAATTTATTTATTTATTTTATTTTTTTCTGGTACCAATCGGTCCGCGGCCCGGTACCAATCGGCCCGGTGGTTGGGACCACTGATCTAGAGCACAGGTGTCAAACTGGGGCCAAATCCGCCAAGTCATTTTATGTGGTCCTTCTGCATTATTTTAGGTTGTCCAACGGATCATTTCATGTCATATGCCCCATTTATTTATGTGGCCCGCCATGTCTCTATGTGGCCTGCAAAAAAAGGCTGGAAATAATTAAGCACTTTTTGAATAAATTCATTTGTTATTCTTTCAATTTTGACAAAAAAAATGTACTGCTTCCAATTGAATACGTTGTTCACTTTATCATTAGCGGACCCCGCAACGAGCAAAGCAAGTTATTTATCAATCGGTTTGTAAAAATTATAGTAATCAAAAAGAGTTTCCTGTATAAATTGTGTGACGAGGCTATTATACTTTTATATTTAATATTCCTGAGGGCAGTTATAATTGTGATGTGGCCCTCAATAAAAAAAAGCTTGACACACATGATCTAGAGCAGTGATTCTCAAACTGTGGTATAGTTACCATTAGTGGTAGGTGGACTGTCTCTAGTAGTATGCCAAATAATCACTTAATTATATATTACAATGCATCAGTTTTATTTTCCTGTATTCAAACACAGTGTTACTGTTCAAACTGTGTGTAATGTCACTTGCTAAATAAAACCTGTGGTTGTTTTTTAATGAATACTTAGACCTACTATGATACTGTATTTTAATGTCGGTCATTATGGTGGTACTTGGAGAGCCAAGTGATTTCTGAGGGGGTACTTGGTGAAAAAAGTTTGAGAACCACTGGTCTGAAACCTTGCTGATGAAGCTGAAATTGAGGCGATGGAGTTGGGACAATGATTGAACTCTTTGAAGTCATGTTTGGAGGAAACCGGGCACCACTCATCAACAGGCCATTACCATCCCTCCAGTGAAGCAGCGCGGTGGCAGCATCACGCTGTGGGGATGTTTCTCAGCAGCAGGAACTAGGAGACTAGTCAGTATAGACCAGGGGTGTCCAAACTTTTTCCACTGAGGGCCGCAGACTGAAAAATCAAAGCATGCGGGGGCCATTTTGATATTTTTTCCTTTTTTAAAACCAATACAATATATAGTTTTTTTTTTAACCTTTATGGCTTTTCTCAAGTTTGGTCCCCGGTACCCGGTAGGGTTTCAGTCATAAAAATGTTAGAAATAAGTAATACTTTTTATTTTTTTTTATTCAACGCTCAAATCTCGAGATCATCTTCCGGTCTGTCTATCGTTATAAAGTTTTTAAAAATGTTGTTTTTATGTTTAAGCCCTTTATGTCAAAACCCTTATTTATATGGCAAACACACAAATTATGCAACATTTTCCCCCAAAACATTTCAAAGTGGAATATTTGATGTGAAGTAATTGGAGCCTTAAATAGGTCAATAATTCATAACAATAAAACAAGAAAAAGAATAAGTGTTGAAAACAAGCCAAATTTATATTTATATTTTTTACTTTTAACGCTTAAGTCTGTAGATCTGTTGATTGTAAGATTTTATTATTTTTTTCATTTTTTTTTTGTTTGTTTGATGCCCTTTTTGTGAAAGAAAACTTTGTTTCGCACAAAATATGCAATATTTCCCCCCAAAAATGTTTCTAAGTGGAATTGTTCATGTGAAGTAATTGGAGCCTTAAATAGGTCAATAACAGTCCGCATGGCAGCTTTGTGTTAGTAGTGTCAACATTTCAACTGTTTACTCTTTTATTACACTTTTTTATGTTTTTATTTTTGATTATAGTATTTTCTGAATGTGCCGGGGGCCGTAAACAAATTAGCTGGGGGCCACAAATGGCCCTCGGGCCGCACTTTGGACACCACTGGTATAGACGGAAAGATGAATGCAGCAATGTATGGATAAAAACTAAATGTTTCTCATCCAACCTGATTGAGCTTGATAGGTGCAGCAAAGAGGAATGGCCAAAACTGCCCATAGAAAGGTGTGTGAAGTTTGAGGCATCGTATTAAAAACATCTTGAGGCTGTAATTGCTGTCAAAGTATCGAGCAAATGCTGTGAATACTTATAGTTTCATGTGATTTCTTGTTTTTTTTTTTTTTTTAGTAATACATTTCAAAAACCTCTAAAAAAAGTTTCACATTGTCATTATGGGGTATTTTCTGTAGAATGTTGCAAAAATTAATGTATTCCCTTTTGGAATAAGGCTGTAACCAGGGTTGTACGGTATACCGGTATTAGTATAGTACCGCGATACTAATGAATCATATTCGGTAGTATATGCCCCCATAATTTAGATTATGTTTACAAACTCAGGAAATATGTCCCTGGACACATGAGGACTTTGAATATGACCAATGTATGATCCTGTAACGACTTGGTATCGGATTGATACCCACATTTGTGGTATCATCCAAAACAAATGTAAAGCATCCAAACGACAGAATAATAAATGATTATTACATTTTAACAGAAGTGTAGATAGAACATGTTAAAAGAGAAAGTAAGCAGATATTAACAGTAAATAAACAAGTAGATTAATAATTAATTTTGTACCACTTGTTCTTAATAATGTTGACAAAATAATAGAATTATAAATGACACAATATGTTACTGCATATGTCACCAGACTAAATTAGGAGCCTTTGTTTGCTTACTTACTACTAAAAGACAAGTTGTCTTGTATGTTCACCATTTTATTTAAGGACACACTTGCAATAAGAAACATATGTTTAATGTATCGTAAGATTTTTTGTTAAAATAAAGCCAATAATGCTATTTTTGTGGTCCCCTTTATTTAGAAAAGTATCAAAAAGTACCGAAAAGTATAGAAATAATTTTATGTACCAGTACCAAAATGTTGGTATCGGGACAACATTAGCTGTAACTAGGGATGTCCGATAATGGCTTTTTTCCGATATCCGATATTCCGATATTGTCCAACTCTTTAATTACTGATACCGATATCAACCAAAAACCGATACCGATATATACAGTTGTGGAATTAACACATTATTATGCCTAATTTGGACAACCAGGTATGGTAAATATAAGGTCCTTTTTTAATAATAAAATAAAATAAGATAAATGATTTAAAAGCATTTTCTTGAATAAAAAAGAAAGTAAAACAATATAAAAACAGTTACATAGAAACTAGTAATTAATGAAAATGAGTCAAATTAACTATTAAAGGTTAGTACTATTAGTGGACCAGCAGCAGGCACAATCATGTGTGCTGACGGACTGTATCCCTTGCAGACTGTATCGATATATATTGATATATAATGTAGGAACCAGAATATTAATAACAGAAAGAAACAACCCTTTTGTGTGAATGAGTGTAAATGGGGGAGGGAGGTTTTTTGGGTTGGTGCACTAATTGTAAGTGTATCTTGTGTTTTTTATGTCGATCCAATTATAAAAAAAACAAACAAACAAAAAAAACGATACCGATAATAAAAAAAACGATACCAATAATTTCCGATATTACATTTTAAAGCATTTATCGGCCGATAATATCGGACATCTCTAGCTGTAACATAACAAAATGTGGAAAACTTGTAGCGCTGTGAATACTTTCCAGGTGCACTGTGTGTTCAAGTTGATTTCTACTGTATTGTCCCTCGGGGAAGATACACAGAAAGAAATTGCGCTAAACAACAGAGTCATCATCTCTGTGTTTCTGAAGCCCCACATGACAGGCCCATTGAGCGCAGGGGATGTCATGATGACAATATCATCCTGCTGGCTCTTAAGCTTTGAGTGCCGTGGACAGCTGGGTCACAGTCTACAGGGCGGACGTGGACCAGGGTCACAAATTTGTGTGGCAGGGACAGAGGTGGTCGGTGTCAGTGTATGGAGGATACAAGGCGTGTGTAAGAGGAGGAGGATGGATGGTGCGTGTTTGGCATGCAGTGGAGGG
>NC_084737.1:71150620-71280620 GCF_033978785.1 Entelurus aequoreus
CATCTTGAGTGGAGACAAGTCAGCAGCACAGAGACGTCATCAACTGATGCACAGATGAGTGGTCCACCCCGGGTCCTGACTTTAAACAGCTAGCACTTCATCTGCGGTCACCTAATAACCTCTCCACGCAGGAGAGGGGGGGGCAGAGCAGAAAAGAGACGGCAGATCAACTGGTCTAAAAGGGGGGTCTATTTAAAGGCTAGAGTATACAAATGAGTTTTAAGATGGGACTTAAATGCTTCTACTGAGGTAGCATCTCTAACTGTTACCGGGAGGGCATTCCAGAGTACTGGAGCCTGAATAGAAAACGCTCTATAGCCCGCAGACTGTTTTTGGGCTCTGGGGATCACTAGTAACCCGGAGTTCTTTGAACGCAGATTTCAGATAGGATGGAGCTAGACGGTGTAGTATTTTATACGTAAGTAGTAAAACCTTAAAGTCACATCTTAAGTGCACAGGAAGCCAGTGCAGGTGAGCCAGTATAGGCGTATTATGATAAAACTTTCTTGTTCTTGTCCAAAGTCCAGCAGCCGCATTTTGTACCAACTGTAATCTTTTAATGCTAGACATAGGGAGGCCCGAAAATAAGTCATCACTTCCAACACGCAAATAAAAGCATTTAGGCATTTGTTTTCATTTGACTTTGCTTCCTCTTGCACCTGAAAGCAATGACAACAAGCTTTACAACTGAAGTGTCTTATTAAATAATTTTTATCATGACCATGTATTTTCAACTGTTTTTACTGTGAGTATAGCGAGATAAGAGATCATTAAAACAATGTTCGAACTCTATGACCACACTTTGTTAAAGATTTGATGTGTTTGACGTGTAAAAGCTCTTTGAAATGCATCATCATGTCCGAACAGCATTAAGGCAAAGCTCATGATGACTAAAGTGACATAAGAGAATGATGTTGCTTATCGACTCCCAACTCCTGCTTTGTAGTATTTGTAGCATGATGCAAAAAGAGGCTCAAAACATACTATTAACATTTTTGTCTTTCAACAGAAAACAAGGTCTGTTTTCATCTTCATTTAAGGCCTTTGCTTCTGAACCGACTGCAAAAATGGTAAGTTGAGGCAAATCATTGACTTTTTTGTATACAAGCACCTTTTTGTAAGATTATTTGTTAAAGCTAATGAATTTCAGTACTTCAATTCAAAACATGAAACTCCTTATTTTAATTACAAATACATGTGTGTAAGTTTACATTGAAGAATTTTTATTTTTGTTACATTGCTACTTGTTTTTGTTTTGTAGTGGTGACATTTTTATTTAACATTTTTGTGCAGTAGAACGGAATAAGAGACTATTTTTTATCTATTTGTATACAATGACATTGTTTTATTGTATTTTGTTGTATTTAGCTATAAAACATTTTTTTGCAGAACATTTTCCCTGGGTTTTCAATCAATCAATGTTTATTTATATAGCCCTATATCACAAAAGTCTCAAAGGGCTGCACAAGCCACAACGATCATAATCAACTAACTATAGGCAAGTACACAAAATTACTTAACGACCGTGTCCTTTCAATTCAAAAGGGTCAGTATCAGTATAGGCGGTACGAGCCATGCATTTACTTGTTATCAGATTGAAATTCACGGTATTGCCCACCCCTACTAATCAAACAAAATTGAACAAGAAGCATACCAACCAACCAACCACCGTAATACCGCCTGGAAAAAACAAGTAGTATAGCAGGTGACATGGCAGAGATGATTTTGGGAATATTTTTGAAAAACAAATATCAAATTTAAAAAAAGAAAAGAGACTGGAAAGTTATGGAGACGGCGTGAACACATATTTATGATCTAAAGGTGAATATGTTCTCAACAAAGTAGCTTTTTTTTTAGCTTCTTGTTTGAGTACTTCCTGTACCATGTCACAATTCACAGAGTACCACGTATGGGCGAAAACTATATTACGATATACGTTTTTTATATTGATCGAAATCGATAATTATTTATATTTTCTATGACTTATTTAAAACTGCAAATAATCACAGTAAAACAATTTCCAACTTACCAAGTGTGCTATTTATCAGTGGAGAGAGTGTCTGGTAGCCAGGTAGGATGAGCACTGCTACAATAATTAAAGTAGATTTGAAGGTAGTTGCAGATTTGAGACACTAGATGGCAGTAGCATATGGGCTATTGAACACTACACAGTAGTTTGGGAAGCAACTAATTAAACGGACACATTGGAAGTGTCAGGATGTTAAAGTGCCAATGATTGTCACACACACCAGGTGTTGCGAAATTATTCTCTGCATTTGACCCATCAGCCTTGTTCACCCCCTGGGAGGTGAGTCACCCCCTGGGAGGTGAGAGGAGCAGTGGGCAGCAGCGGTGGCCACGCCCGGGAATCATTTTGGTGATTTAACCCCCAATTCCAACCCTTGATGCTGAGTGCCAAGCAGGGAGTTAATGGGTCCTATTTTTATAGTCTTTGATATGACTCACAACCTACCCATATCAGGGCGGACACTCTAACCACTAGGCCACTGAGTAGGTTGCCACATTGTCTGCATTAAAACCAACAAAACTAAAGACAAGTTGATGTTATTGGGTTGATACATCAATATATTACAGTTTCTCTTGTCACTTCATGCAGCGAATCCATGGCAGGACAGAAAGACGGCGCAACCACACTAGTTTTATGAGAGTAGTGTATGTGTGTGTGTGCTCCTTTTAAGAATGGCAGTGACTTAGTGGAAGAGTTAGGAGAGCGAGCGGTAGCATGCAGCAGTCGTGGCGACTGGCTAATGTCAGGTTGTGTCCTGCAGAAATAAGAATAAAGCGACCAAATTGTCACAAATCGGCAGCCTTGTCCTTCCGACCCGAAAGCGGAGCTTAGCAGACCCATTGTCAGGTAAAGTAAAGGGTGTTACCCCCAACGTAAACATCGGGCCTGGAGGGATAGTCTCCCCTGCACTCCTAGACTACAGTCTGGGACTGGGAGGCGGGAGCCGAACAGCAGGAAATGTCTAGTTGATACTGTTACGTGATTGGCTGTTTCCATGACCCTCCCATTGCTCAGTGAATACTGTTAACTGATTGGTGGTTAGCGTGTCCATCCCATTGCTCAGTGACACTTCCTGTTTACTGGGTTCTAGGGATGATACTCGAAACCGGTTTTCCCGGTTGTTGGATAAGAAAAGAACCGAGTCCTCTAGGGATGATACTCGAAACCGGTTTTCCCGGTTGTTGGATAAGAAAAGAACCGAGTCCTCGCACTCAAATCCCTTTTTGAGAACCGGTACCCATTATCGAGACCACTATAGTAAAGAAAAAGAGTTGGTTCTTTATTCCAATCTCGTCCCGACCAGAAATGCTCCGTGGGACATCACAAGAAATTACGTCACGTAGCTCAGTCATTAGGCGCAGATAGCGAAAGCAGGAAAAAGAATGCACCGGAAAAAGCGCTCCAAGGTGTAATAAAGTTCAAAACAAAAGGTATAATCCAATGAATCACTTTACTGGGGGCGGTATAGCTCGGTTGGTAGAGCGGCCGTGCCAGCAACTTGAGGGTTGCAGGTTCGATCCCCGCTTCCGCCATCCTAGTCACTGCCGTTGTGTCCTTGAGCAAGACACTTTACCCACCTGCTCCCAGTGCCACCCACACTGGTTTAAATGTAACTTAGATATTGGGTTTCACAATGTAAAAGCGCTTTGAGTCACTTGAGAAAAAGCGCTATATAAATGTAATTCACTTCACTTCACTTCACTACTGAGAGATTTGAGCAGGGTACAAACACATGACGAACACTTTTACGACCAACCGGAAACATAGCAACAAGGCTAGCAACGCACCTCCTTTACGGCAGCTATCGCAACGTTCTTAAAGCAACCGCAGCACATACAGTACATATATACACAACATATATTACATGATCTCCCTTTTTTAACTTTTGTTTTTCTTTCCTTGTAAACAAAACAAAATCACACTGTATATGTGTTGTCTGTCTAATTATAAATAATGCAGACGAGGCGTGTTGGCTGAGTTCTTGACGTTTACTTTCACAGTGTGCTCATAACCTCATTCTTAGCTGCTGGGTGACGACATGCAACAACACTTTTCGGGGCTACCGCGCATGCTCGTCACTTCCGTTGCATGGGTAGTGTAGTTATTTTCCCTAGCTCATAACATCACATCTTTCCCCCTATAAAGAAACAATGTTAACTCAATAAAGTGTATTTCTTTTTTTAGCTTTAACTTTTCATTTTTTAGCATTGTAACCACATTTGCAAACAACTTTTCTTTTCATAGATTTTTCTTGCAATAAAGAAATAAAGTGCAAAAATGTCAAAGCATTATAACAAACAGTTATGTCAAATAGCAGCAGAAGTGCACTTTTTGGAGAGCTGTATTATTTTCAGTTTTGTGCCCAAGGGACTGATTTTATTTAACACTATATTATTATTTATACACCTATAGTGATCACAGAGATATGTTGTTTTTGTGTTACTGTATATATTTGTTTTTCTGAAAAATCCCACTTAATATACTTTGGGTAACAACAGTCAATATTTATTTATTTTATTTTATTTTTTTAGGGGGGTAACAGTCAATATTTATTAATTTTTTTCTTATATAATAAAAGTGAGCTTTTGTTAAACCAAATACCGTATTTCCCTGAATTGGCGCAGGGAATATAGTATTCGCACGTCTAGAATTACTGCCGGGTCAAACTCGTTTCTCAAAATAATTAACGCATGCTTGGCCTTATCGCCGGTTCATTATTAACGCCGGATCAAATTCGTTTCGCAAAATATTAATTTTATTATCGCATGTCTATAATTTTCGCCGGGTCAAACTCGTTTCGTAAAATATTTAGCATATGGCTAGAACATCTGCCGGGTCAAATTCGTTACGTCACGAGTGACGCTTTACCTGTCCTCATTTTCAAAATTGAGGAAGCTGCTTTCAGTAGTTTGCAATCGCACAAAGGAAAAAAGATAAAGAGCTATTCAGTAGGATTTAAGGTACAAGCTATTGAATACCGGTACAGTATGCTAAAAAGAACAGTAAGCAGCTGTGTTTTATTAATATACCGTAGCTGCGTGTGCCAAATACTTTATGAGTCATTAAACCTCCTGGTGGTAGAGGGCGCTGCCGCGCTAGTGATCCTTCTTGCGACTTCCGGTACTGCAGAAGAAGTGACTACACGCAGCAAGAGATTTTTTTTTTTTTTTTCTCTCGCCTGAACTTTTACTTTTAACATGGAGGATTACATACCGGTATCTAAAATAAAACAGTTTTCTAAACTGGACTTTCAATCGAAGCAGGAGGTAATAATTAAAGAAATATCTCCATCAAGACGGAGAGACTTTTAAAACTGAAGAAAGAAAATAATGAAGACTTCTATAACCAAGTTATCGATGCTTTTGGTCAGAAGGAGCTGCAAATGGACTCCATTTATAAGTACAGGTAAGACCATAATAACATTTTTTTTATTAAATGTGCTTTTCATGATGGTATGCTTACATCACACTCAAAGCGCACGCCTAAATTTACCGCATTCCTTTTGGTAAACGCCGGAGTGAGAAGAGGTTTTAAAATAATTACCGCATGCACGGCCATCCCGCCGGCTTCCGGTAAACGCCGGAGTGACAGGAGGTTTTAAATTAACGCCCCTGCGGCTATTCAAGGAAATACGGTATTGTGTTTTTTTCCATATACAACAACTTATCTGGACTCGATAAGAGAATCGATAAGGAATCGGTTCGATAAGAGGATTCGATAATAGGCTCGAACTCGATAATTTCTTATCAAACATCATCCCTACTGGGTTCCCAAGGCGCGAGTGACTTCATGAAACAAATCTTGCTTCATAATGTCCGGTTTCTTCCGACCAAAAAATATAAATATATATCGAATATTTTGTCGAACGCATTTTATATTATCATTGATTGCGTCTATTGCGATATATATTGATATTGTATTGTCGGCCCAATCCTAGTACCACTTCACAATTCACGGCGCAATGACTCATTAAGCGTCTGCGTTTCCCACAGACTCGAATTTTGGCGGCGACCCGTTTTCGAGCCAATTATCGGGACAAATCCTCTTTTAACACACTTCAGACAATAAGACTGTCTTAGAAGATATACAATAATTGAGTGTTTGCTGTCTTCGGTAGGAAGGGGTAAAATCGGGACGAAAACAGCCCTATTATCTTTAAAATGTGTACTCTGCTTTAATTGACCTCCTGAAATGAAATACATAATACATATTCTAATGAGAGGTGTCGGTATATAAAATCCAGATATTGACTAGAATGGGCTTTCAAAGCGTTGAACTGTGAGCCTCCCCTCAGAGATTGTACACTGTTTTTGCTTCCCTGCTCTCTGAAAAACTAAAAATATATTATTTTTGCCTTTGAAAAAACTGTTAGCTAGGAAGTTTGAAAACCGCAAACCTTAAACACCTGGACTAGAAAAGGGGTGGAGGTATACTAAAAAAAAAAAAGCTTAATTTTATATAAATATAGTTGACAGAACAAAGACGTTTGGTTCGTATTACATTGTAGCTGAACAAGTATTATTTAAGTAGGATTGTATTTTCTTACAAGTGATTACTCTGCTTAAATGTAGTTCACTTCATTCCTAAAACCACAAACTTGTTTAGACATCAGTCAATAGTGCTTTGCATGGTCCCAGCCATGTACTGCATTTCATTTTGCCTCAGTTGTGACAAGACACCACAGACAATCAATTCCACACAATCAACAGTTTTTTTAAATTGCTTATTACTTTTGTCAATTCGCAGTCAAAAATTGTTTTAGTTTCTGTACCTTCATCAAATGGATTCTCAGTTTTTCGATTGACATTTATCTTATTTATGCATTTATTAGGTGTGACAACTGTTACGGACCCACCTTAAAAGAACTGGATACAAACTGTACATAAAATGGCGCAATCCCCTCACTTGGACATCACCAAAATTGGAGAGAGTGAACGTATACAAGAAGAAGATACCAGTATTCCACCCGACACACATAGTCACACAGATGATGACCACCTTGCTCATGATCGTAGCAGAGGTTGGGAGTCTTTTCCCTGTCAGGACTATGAACAGTGTTTCAACAGCCAACAAGGCTTGGTACAACACATGCATATTCACGCTTTGGTGAAGAATGTGCCACCTGGCTACAAAAGCAAGAGGAGCAAAATCTTCTGTGGTCCAGATTTAGATCAACAGCTGCATGAGAATGTGAAACCTTCAGTTTCAGCAAGCTCAGTCACTCAGCTTGAAAGCAGTAGTACTGCCGTGTCATTGACTGAATGTAACATGTCACCACCTGACAGAGAACCAGATGAGTTGCTTCAAGAGGAAAATCTTCAGCAGGTTATCATCGCAACGTTAAAGCATGGAAACAAATTGGATGTGGAGAATAAAAGCGAAGGCACTGGACAGTACATGCTAGATGTCTCCAGCAGTACGTCAGAAAACCTCAGCTTTTACTTTGATGGGAAAATAGTGTCAACGAGCACATTCAGCGGCTGTGAAGCCGCTGAAGTTCATTCTGCTTGTTTAAATTTGGTTGGACTGGACACCCTGATTCTAGATCCCTCCCAATTCAACCCAGGGTTGAGTATTGATTCAATTCTGAGCAACCAAGAGTTGCAGGGTTTAGTACCAGCTAAGAGAAGAACTGCAACACCTCCCCTGTTACCCCTAATTCAAACTGAATTGGAGTCTGAGGTGGTTGTTTCATCATCATCACTTGTGACTTCGGTAATAGAACATTTACTTCCTCAGAATACAGAGTCCACAGTTGCCCACCCCAAAGGAACCTCTGTATTTCTATCCCCAAAGTTACAGCAGCTACTCGAGAAGCAGGACAACCTAAATCCCGCACCTTCCCTGCTTCCAGATGGCCAAACACCTTGTTCCCTTGTCTCTACTGCTGCAGCAGGAAGGTTTAAAAGAAGGACCGTATCTCCTCAAAGTTCTCCTCAGCACAATGTATCATCTGATGAGGAAACAATCATACCAGATCCAGACGGCAGTGATGCTGTTACTTTATGGCAGATGGACACCCACTCTACCAATGAACAGGTTAATGCATCAGAAATTGTAGAGGAACCACAAGCGATTCCCATTTTAACTGAGAGTTGGTCTCCTGTGACTGTCAACAACTGTAATCAGCAACCATTGGATCTCTCCAATACAATGAAAAGGCATGGCCCTGACACTTCTGCTGCACTGGATTTAAGTTTGCAAAAAAATAACCTTAACAAATCTGAACTGATGTCAAATGTAGTTGCACAGTCAAATGGAAATCCAAACTTGTGGATAGAAGAGTGTGATTATGTGAGTGAAGAGCAAAACTTGAGCCTTGGAAGCCCTAAGACGCCTGTAGTGACAGACTTCATTGTTACTGGTCAAAATATGGTTGACCCTGTTGCAGAGGGACTTGTTTATGGACTTGCTGTCCCACCCTGTTCTCTGATTTCTACACCTACGACTCTTACACCTTTTAGTTTCCCGACAACTTCCCCATGCACAATATCATTTGAACCCCCAACTTCACACACCGTTCTACCTACTGCTCCTTCATTAATCACAGTTCTGGCATCAGCACTAGCTGTTCCTGGCCCCTCAAGCCAACCTGTCCAGGTCTTGGCTCCAACTATATCACCTGAGCCACTGGTACTCTGCACAGAAAATTCAGGAAATTCTACACGGTGTGACTCCACCTCTGCACTTGCAGCTAGCAATGCTGCAAACCTTCTTGCACTCTCACAACCGCTAGACGCTTCTCTTAATCCTGGCCACATGTTTCTTAGTGACCCAATTGCCTTCAACCCCCCAATAAATGAAGCCAATGCAGTGTCAGAGGTGCCTTTCACGGCTACTTCCACACTAAATGATCCCCTCTCAAACTCATACAACAATATCACAAGCAACACTGTCCTGATTGAGTGCACAATTTCCCTTGAAACTCCAGTAAGTGTCTCTGATGCTGTTACTATGCAAAACGACACAGACACGCCAGCATCCACACAAATGCTTATTAATCACATTGACCAGCAACAGATTGTCCCATTACCCAACAATGCAACTGTAGACCCCACCATTCATATGCCCTCCATTGAAGAGTCAGTAACAATGTCCGCTACTACCTCAGTAACACCGGATTGTCTTGCAGAGTCTGTGTCAAATTCTGACCCAGAACAAGTCCCTGAAACTCAACCTCCAATTGCAAAAGGGGAGGAATTTACTGACATCACAGATTCAGCGGTGGAAACCTTTGCTGACACCTCAGGCCGAGATGAGAAGTTGGAAAATATACACCCCCCGAGCAACACACCAAGGCACTTAGAGCAGCATACTTTCACCAAGAACTTCATCTGCAATGTGTGTGATCAGTTGTTCCACTCAATGAAAGAACTCGGTCATCACGTTAGCGACCATGCTGACGAATGGCCCTATAAATGCGAGTTCTGCGTTCTGCTCTTTGATAAGCCCGCTGCTTTACTAGACCATCGATCAAGCTTGCACAGCGTTGACAAGACTTACGTTTGCAGTGCATGCACAAAAGATTTTGTTTACTTTTGCAATCTGAAACAGCATCAAGAGGAATTGCATCCTACTCAGCAGTGTACGTTCACTGAAGAAGAAAAAGGAAAAATAAGACCTCAGAATTACAACTACTCTATGAAAGTCAGCACAGAGCCTCCAGTGTCTGATGCATCTGAAGAACCCAACAAACAAGTCAAAAAAGAAGAAAATCGTGTCGATCTAACTGCGGAAGAATTATTTACAACAATTAAAATCATGTCCTCAGATAGTGGCAAGGTCAAAGGGCCCGATGTTCGTCTTGGAATTAATCAGCATTATCCAAGCTTTAAGCCCCCTCCCTTTCCTTACCATAATAGGTCACCTGCTGGCTCCCTGGCCTCAGCCACAAACTTCACTACCCACAACATCCCACAAACCTTCAGTACAGCTATTCGGTGCACCAAGTGCGGTAAAAGCTTTGATAATATGCCAGAGCTGCACAAACACATTCTGGCTTGTGCAAACGCCAGTGATAAGAGGCGGTACACACCCAAAAAGAATCCGATCCCTCTACGCCACTTTGCAAAAAGCCAAAATGGAGTACTGTCCACAGCTAACTCAGCAAATGAATTTAATGCTTCAAATGGAGCCAGCCAGTCCCCCACAGAGTCATCAGTCAAAGTTAAGTTTAAATTATTGAACAGAAAGAAGAGAAAGCTGGTCCAAAGGGTCATGCCCCAGAGAAACAAGTCCACGTCCTCTTCCCACGTGCATAATGATGTATTTGCCTGCCCTCACTGTAGCAGGGAGTTCACTATGCGCCGCAGCCGAACCAAACATATTGCTGTCTGTCCTAAAAAACCCAAAGAAGTAAGAACAAGAAAAGAGGGAGGACTATCTGTAACTAAGGAAAACGATGGTCGACTTCATAGAGGGGTCTCTAATGTTGAGCAAAAGCAAGAGGCCTCACCTCATCGTAGGACGAGACTCCAGACATCAGGGCCAACTAAAAGGCCTACCATTCTTCCTGCAGTGACAGGCTTCTCCAGCAAGAGGATGAAATTTGCAATAAAAGACACACCAATGTCTAAAAATGAGATGTCTACCTTGAACGAACTTCCCGTGGTTCGCTCTTTTAATCCTCCTCTGCGGCAGTACACGCGGGTACATCATGGTATCAAAGATATTCCTGTTGAAATAACCTTAGTGAAACAACAAACCGACCGGCGGAGGGACGAGTCGCCTTCTACTCCGAGCCAAGAGGCGCCAACTACTGGTGGAAGTTCTAAGCAAAGTGCTATAGCTTGAAGACCTTTCTGCAGCCCTGTCAGGTAATCCAAATCATTTTGGTGTAGATGTAGGAATTGTTTTATGCCAAAAGCACACCAGGCCAGTTTGTGCTGAGTTAGTCTTACCCTTCCCTCTCTTTCCCCCTCGCTGGTTCACAGTCTAACTGCTGCACTCAGTTGTGTTTCAGCATCTTTACATTACATGGGACACCACATTAATGTAATTTTCTTGACTTTGTTGCTTATTTAATTTCTGTTTTTGCAAGTTTATTGTTGGAATTATGTGCTCGTGCATGAGCACGCATATCTTTATCCTTTTAATATGGCAGATATCATTAATAACTGGTAAGGGGGGAGGACTACACGACTGCATGTGCTTGCACATGTGTAGTCATACTGGGCTTGGGCCCACCTTTTAAGACCATGCCCTGGAAGTGCCATGAAGCCTTTAGCATAGCCAGGTCACTCATTTTAAACATCACTGAGGTAAATAAACCTTGTGTCAACAAATACCGTGTCTCTTTTAGGTCGATGAACACCCTTCCTGCCCCTTCACCCCGTGAAGACTCAACTACACTGTACCAGAAATTAATGAAACTAAGGACTTGGAAAACAAGGAATAACACAAAAACAACACAACTGAACTACTTCTGCAAGTAGATGTATTTTCAAACTCTTGTAGTTTGGAATTTGGCACAGTCCTCGATTTCGTCAACTTTCCGTCAACAGCCTAGATTTTTGCACTTTGAAGTTAATCTGACTGCAGCGTGTTGTGGAGAAAATGGGAGGCACTGAAGCTGAGAGGCTTCGCTCATTTCCCGCTTGGTGGGCCACTCGGCGAAGATGGCAGGTGGCAATCACTGTCAGCATGGATTTGCACTACTTTTTCCTTATCACTCATATGTTGCCTTTTTGGATTTAAATTCTTCACTGCATGCTGTGCGCCTGTGCTTTTGTGTTCATTTGGGGTGAAGGATATTGGCTCTTAAACAATAATTATTATTCTGCTTTGGCAGACTGGAATTAACTTTAAAATAGAATCACTGAACAGAGCACAATAGTATTAAAAGCTACCTTTCAAAGTTGTGCAATTGCTTATTGTGAATGTATTGTTGGGCAGGGTTAATGTTACAGCTTACACAAATCACAATTAGCTTATTTGGTTGGTTGCCTCTTATATATTTCTATAAAAAGTAGATATATTCATGTTGTTGAAAGTGAATGACATGATTACTTGTAGCATCAGAATCAATGTTTCCATGAAGATTTGTTTTAATTTAGTGGTTTACCCAAATTGATCTTGTGTCTGCAGTCTTCTGTAGATTCCTTTTCAAGTAATTATGTTAAATACAGAGCTGGTAGGTCACAGAATTTCTCAAAGTAGAGAAATAAAAAACGCTGCTAACCTATCATGTAATATATGTTTTTGTCTAAAATTGTATGTTTTTTAAATTGTATTTATCAACTCTATAATGCAAACACTTCATCCTGACTGTGTAATATACTAATGTGCTGTATCTCAGAATGCAAATATAAGTTTAATTTAGAGTTAAGTCTGAAAAAGACTATTGAAGGTTGTAACTCTGAAATGGTTCTAGTCTATATATTCATAAGCTACTAGTTTATACAGGGTACTTAAATAATCATATGTATATCAAATAGATTTTTAATTTCGGCAACATTTTTTGTAACGTTGCCTCTTTGCTGTAATGCTCCCACAGACTGCAGTATGTTGGATGTACAGGCTGTTTAGGGAAACTGTTGTCTAACTGTGAACGTTGGTTTAGCATTTTAAAGTGAAAGTCATGTGTATTTATTAATAATTTAAAGCCATGTAATGATTCTGAAGACATTTTCTGTTTGATTTGCACAATTTTTGTTTCCAAGAGTGTGGTCAAAATAAATGAATGTTCGTGTTAACCAAGTGTGTGGGATTTAGTTACTTAGAAAATGTTCTGTTGGGAGTAGTTGTGGTAACACATCTGTATCTTATCTGTGAAGGTGTTAATGGAGGACACACTTGTTACACCCTCACCAGGGCCCATTAAAAGTAGCCAAAGTTTGTGGAATTGCGAGTGGGTCAGTGTCCAAGACTCACTTTCCCTATAGAATTTGTTACTACCATAATACGCCAAGCCCTGGTCCTCTGTTCCAAGCTCATCGGGAATGTATATCGGCAAGTTACTACAGCTCCTGGCAAACTATGGATTCACTAGTCTTGGAGGATGCTCATTCAGTTGTTTGATTTTGTAGAAAAAAGTACATAACAGACATGACACAAAACTATAGTAATTTCAATGGCACACTAAAACAAGAATATACATTTTGGTATTCAGCAACAGTTTAAATTTTAGATCAAGCTGAATGAAAAATTATGGAAGAGCTCATTTCTGAGGTGGAAATGACGGAATCACCCTGTAAATTTTCATTTCTAAAGCTATCTCCTGCATCAGATTAAATCTGTGTATTAGTCTGCAGTTAAAACTCAGTGTTCATACCTTGAAGAGCTGTTGCCAAGCCAGTTGGATTGACATAATTCATGGGTACAACACGAGAGATGTCAATTGAAACAGAGACTCATCAAACTTCTTAAAGAAGGTAAATCATCACTCAATGTTGCAAAAGATGTTGATTGTTCACAGTCAGCTCTGTCTAAAATTTAGACTAAGTACAATCAACATGGTAAGGTTGTAGAAGGCAAGCACACTGGTAGACCAAGAAACTAAGTGTCTGGACAAAAAAATTAAACGGTTTGTCTTGAAAACAGAAAATGCACGGCAAAACAAATAGGCGGAAAGTGGAGTCACCATCTGTGACCGAACTGTAAGAAACCGCCTGAAAGAGACTTAAATACAGAAAAGCTCAACGAAAGCCGTCAACTAAACAGGACAAAAACGAGGTTCCTGGACTATGGATGACTGGATAAAAGAATCGCAACGTTTTGCATTGGGTTAGGTTATGATGCTGGAACTTTTATTTGGTACCTTTCCAATTGGGTTTATGAAGACTGCCCGAAGAAAACATGCATATTTCCACAGTCATTAATGATATGGGTCTGCATGTCAGGTAATGGCACTGGGGAGATGGCTGTCATTACATCTTCAATAAATGTACAATGTACAATGACATTTTGGACACTTTCTTATTCCATCAATCAAAAGGATCTTTGGGTATGATAGCATAATTTTTCCGTAGAGCAAAAACTGGAAAAAAACCTTTACTCAAAGATAAATAAGGTCAATTTCAGGGCATGCAAATAGTCTGGATCTCAATCGAAATAAATATCTCCGGTGAAAATTGAAGAAAATGGTCCATGACAAGACTCCAACCTGTGTAGAAAGATTGATGAGTTCAGATTGTCCATGCCTCAGACTGCAAGCTGTTATAAAAAAACCAAAGGTGGTGCAACAAAGTACTAGTGGTGTGTTGCAGGGTTGTTGGCTACATGTCCACAAAAGAATAGAACTGGACTGAGCTGTGGTGGACCTGGCTCCAGTTTGGTGATAAAATACAGGAAACCAAAGCTACTTAAAGGCCTACTGAAACCCACTACTACCGACCACGCAGTCTGATAGTTTATATATCAATGATGAAATCTTAACATTGCAACACATGCCAATACGGCCGGGTTAACTTATAAAGTGACGTTTAAAACTTCCCGGGAAATATCCGGCTGAAACGTCGCGGTATGATGACGTATGCGCGTGACAAAGTCAGAGTAACGGAAGTTATGGTACCCGTAGAATCCTATACAAAAAGCTCTGTTTTCATTTCATAATTCCACAGTATTCTGGACATCTTTTGCAATTTGTTTAATGAACAATGAAGGCTGCAAAGAAGACAGTTGTAGGTGGGATCGGTGTATTAGCAGCGGACTACAGCAACACAACCAGGAGGACTTTGTTGGAGAGCAGACGCGCTAGCCGCCGACCTCACCTTGACTTCCTACGTCTCCGGGCCGCCAAACGCATCGGGTGAAGTCCTTCGTCGTCCTGCCGATCGCTGGAACGCAGGTGAGCACGGGTGTTGATGAGTAGATGAGGGCTGGCTGGCGTAGGTGGAGAGCTAATGTTTTTAGCATAGCTCTGTGAGGTCCCGTTGCTAAGTTAGCTTCAATGGCGTCGTTAGCACAGCATTGTTAACCTTCGCCAGCCTGGAAAGCATTAACCGTGTATTTACATGTCCACGGTTTAATAGTATTGTTGATTTTCTATCTATCCTTCCAGTCAGGGGTTTATTTTTTTGTTTCTATATGCAGTTAAAGCACGATGCTATCACGTTAGCTCGTAGCTAAAGCATTTCCCCGATGTATTGTCGTGGAGATAAAAGGCACTGAATGTCCATTTCACGTTCTCGACTCTCATTTTCAAGAGGATATAGTATCCGAGGTGGTTTAAAATACAAATCCGTGATCCACAATAAAAAAGGAGAGTGTGGAATCCAATGAGCCAGCTTGTACCTAAGTTACGGTCAGAGCGAAAAAAGATACGTCCATCACTGTCTCTCAAGTCCTTCACTGTAACGTTCCTCATCTACGAATCTTTCATCCTCGCTCAAATTAATGGGGTAATCATCACTTTCTCGGTCCGAATCTCTCTCGCTCCATTGTCAACAATGGGGAATTGTGAGGAATGCTAGCTCCTGTGACGTCACGCTACTTCCGGTACAGGCAAGGCTTTTTTTTTATCAGCGAGCAAAAGTTGCGAACTTTATCGTCGATTTTCTCTACTAAATCCTTTCAGCAAAAATATGGCAATATCGCGAAATGATCAAGTATGACACATAGAATGGATCTGCTATTCCCGTTTAAATAAATAAAAATCATTTCAGTAGGCCTTTAAAATGTCTCTTTGCTGTGGCATCAACAGAGGTAGGGCAACAGCAATAGTCAACATTGCGCAATTGAGATGCAAAAGGAGGAATTTACTCAAGCTTTTTGACACTTGCATTGGGGCCAAATGTTGCAGTGACTCCCCAGATCCTGCAGATGGCTGTGCAGAGCTAGAATGTACTAAATGTGTCTACACCAGCTTTAGAACCCTACTTGATGACTTGAGTGGAACAGCATCACCCAACATGATTTGTAATTCACACATTAAATAAAATCCTATTCACTATGAAAAAAAAAAAATATATATGTAATATATGTGTATATATATATATATATATATATATATATATATATATATATATATATATATATATATATATATATATATATATATATCATAAGCTATAAATACTATAATAATAAACACACAGCCGTCCTTTTAATACAAACTGAAAAGTTGAAAGCTCAAACATATTAAGAAATAAATCAAGAAATTGAACAGAAAAAGTACCTGAAGCCTGGCATCAAATACATTACACTTACCATATTTTCCTAACTTCAAGGCAGTTATTAATGGCATGCATATTTGCATAAACATGTACTGTTATTCAAGTAACCTAAAATTATAGTGTTTTGAGGTTGTCTGTTACAATTCCTGCTATTGTGCAAGCTGTTCGCGAGGATGATAATAATGATAACATTAATAAAGGATGCCAATTCATTTTTAATGACGTGCTGGCCTCTTTATTTTGAAAATTATTTTTGCGTCGCAGAACTCTGTTTCGTATCCATATTTTGTTCAAAGAGCAACTTAATGATGTGCTACAAAGCGCTGCTTACAACCTGCATGCACCTGAATGTGAGAGTGTTGGGGCGAGGGTGCATGGTTGGTGGATTCTTGTCTAAATTTGGAGGATAATCCTGGAGTGGGGAAGTCATGGGAATGAGAGGAAGGATGAAAGAAGAAACTTCAGTGTTGCGGATAAGTGAATTTATTTGAGGCTGAGCATTAAACTCATCCATTGGATCACATGCCGCAAAGAGAAAAATCTTTCCATACAGTCAATAGCTGGTTGTGGATAATTTGCTACCAGTTGTCGTCTTCACTATATAGTTTTACCTTATTTCATTTTAGTGAGCAAACTTAACCAAAAATTACTTTTAGTACTACATTTAGGTAGTGAGGAGAACAAGTGTTTGATACACTGCGGAGTTTGCAAGTTTTCCCACCTACAAAGCATGTTGAAGTCTGTAAATGTTATCATATCGGTACTCTTCTACGATAAATGACAGAATCCAAAACAAAAATCCAGAAAAAAACACATAGTATTATTTTTAAGTCATTAATCAGCATTTTATTGCATAACATAAGTATTTGATATGTCAGGAAAACAGAACCTAATATTTGGTACATAAACCTTTTGTTTGCAATTACAGAGATTAGACGTTCCCTGTAGTTCTTGACCAGTTTGTTGGTACAGAAACCTTTTGTTTGCAATTACAGAGATTAGACGTTTCCTGTAGTTCTTGACCAGTTTTGCACACAGCAGGGATTTTGGCCCTCCCTCCTTACATATCTTCTCCAGATCCTTCAGGTTTTAAGGCTGTCGCGAGGCAATACAGACCTTCAGCTCTCTCCAAAGATTTTCAATTGGGTTCAGATCTGGAGTCTATCTAGGCCACTCCAGGACCTTGAAATGCTCCTTACGGAGCCACTCCTTAGTTGTCCTGGCTGTGTTTCGGGTCATTGTCATGCTGGAAGACCCAGCTACGACCCATCTTCAATGGTCTTATTGAGAGAAAAGGATTGTTGTCCAAGATCTTGCAATACATGGACTCATCCATCCTCCCCTCAATACGATGCAATTGTTCTGTCCCCTTTGCAGAAAAGCATCCCCAAAGGATGATGTAGCAACCTCTGTGCTTCATGGTAGGGATGGTGTTCTTGGGATTGTACTCATCCTTCTTCCTCCAAACACGGTGGGTGGAGTTCAGACCAAAACGCTCTATTTTTGTCTTATTCGACCACATGACCTTCTCTCATTCCTCCTCTGAATCATCCCGCTGGTCATTGGCAAACTTCAAACGGGCCTTGACATGCGCTGGCTAGAGCAAGGGGATCTTGTGTGCTGCAGGATTTGAATCCATGACGGCGTAATGTGTTACTGATCGTTTTCTGGCTCTATTAGGTCATTGACCATGTTATTCTGGGTTCTGGGCTGATCCCTCACCGTCCTTTAGATCATTGATGCTCCACAAGGTGAGCTCTTGCATGGAGCCCCAGACCGAGGGAGATTGACAGTCGTCTTGAATGTCTTCCATTTTCTAATAATTGCGCCAACAATTGTTGCCTTCTCACCAAGCTGCTTGCCTTTTGTCCTGTAGCCTAGCTTTGTGCAGGTCTACAGTTTTATCGCTGATGTCCTCACACAGCTCTCTGGTCTCGAAGTGTGTTTGATTGCGTGTATCAACACGTGTCTTTATACTGGTAACGATGTCAAACAGGTGCAGTTAATACAGGTAATGAGTGGAGAGCAGAAGGATTTCCTAAAGACACACAAACAGGTTTGTGAGAGCCGGAATTCTTACTGGTTGGTAGGTGATCAAATACTTATGTCATGCAATAAAATGCTAATTAATAATTTAACAGTTATATAATGTGATTTTCTGGATTTTTGTTTTAGTTGCTGTCACTCACTGTTTAAAGAGTTAACTATGATAAAGATTACATACTTATATTTGTAAGTGGGAAAACTTGCAAAATCAGCAGTGTATCAAATACTTTTTCTCCTTACTGTATATCCATGACTTTTTAGACTTTCTGGGCATTTTCAGCGTATACCTCACACATTAGTCATGTGTAATGTACGTATGTATGTAAAAAGGATCAAATTTGATCACTGTTTTGACCTTGGGGATTGCTTTTCTGAGTGCCATCTTAGTTCTGTTTTTCTTTTTGATAGAAGTAATTTTGGCTGGATTATGAACAAGGATCACCATACTAAAATTAGTCAAGACAATCAACACCCTTTTTGCTGTTTGCTGCCAAGTAATGCAGTACTATATTTGCTCATATAGTAGTTTTAAAGGGCCCCTCTAAGGCAACATTGGCACTTATTTCATAGTTCTCGACCTAAAAATGTCTAGTTCTACAGGTAAACTCCCACTCAACATGCAAGAAGAAGTGCTCTCCGGATTGTTTTCAGACCAGTTGCAGCACATTTCAGAACAGTCATTCTCCGCTCCAAAATGCCTAATGATGTTACATTTCAGCTGCCAGATACATTGTTGCAGGTTGTAGCAATGCAACTAAAGGAGTCAGCCTGAATACATTTCCAAATGATGGGTATTTAAAGAGTGTATGGAACTCTCCAGTCAAATTGACTCACACAAAATGAGTGTAATTTGCTGCGATCATTTTAATGATCCAGACTTGGAAGAGTTTGGATGGAAAAAAAATTAGACTCGAGCCAAATGCAATCCCCAAAATCAAGGGAAAAAAATTTAAGAAAAATATGGTAAGCTGTAAAAAAATATTTTGTGTCCTCTTCTACTGATGTTTTCCTCAAGATGCTTGAGGAAATACAGAACGAGCGTGAAGAAACAAAGGCTTTGTCTGTGGAAGAGGAGATGTTTTTTGCTCATAATGTTAACCATAACAGTTTTTAAGTAATCATAGATCAGGATGACAAAAACATCCAATTGAGATCTAAAAATAATTGTTTTGTGTGTCTTTATACACACGGTGTATGCAGGGAAATGGCCTCCAGTTCTGTAGATGACATCACACCAAGAGGGGGCGACATATCGATGGAAAAGCGAAATACATTTGTATTTCAAAAGGGAGCGGTACACAACTGTCTTGTGTACAGGCGGCGTGGTTTGAGGGATTAGATGCATGTTTTGTAGTAATATAAATGGGAAACAACCCTAAAATTAACATAGCCGGAGATTCAAGAAATAGACGGCGCACTTACCCGTGTAAAAAATTGTCCGAGGAGAGGAACTTTAAACGCTGATTTAGTGTGGCTGAAACGAGGCTTAGGCTAAATAATTATTCGTTTAAGGCAGGGGTCCCCAAACTTTTTGACTCGGGGACCACATTGGGTTAAAACAATTTGGCCGGGGGCCGGGCTGTATATACTGTGTGTGTGTGTGTGTGTGTATATATATATATATATATATATATATATATATATATATATATATATATATATATATGTATATATATATATATATATACACACATATATATCTAATATATATATATAAAATATAAATATATATATATATATATATATATATATATATATATATATATATATATATATATATATATATATATATATATAATATGTATATATATATATATATATATATATATATATATATATATATATATATATATAATATGTATATACATACATATATAAAATACATCTAATATACAGTATATATCTAATATATATACAGTATATCTAATATATATATATATATATATATATATATATATATATATATATATATAATACATCTAATATACTGTATATATATATATATATATATATATATATATATATATATATATATATATATATATATATATATATATATATATATATATATATACACAGCCCGGCCCCCGGCCAAATTGTTTTAACCCAATGCGGCCCCCGAGTCAAAAAGTTTGGGGACCCCTGCCTTAAACGAATAATTATTTAGGCTAAGCCTGGTTTCAGCCACATTAAATCAGCCTTTAAAGTTCCCCTCCTCAGACAATTTTTTACACGGGTAAGTGCGCCGTCTATTTCTTGTTTCTCCGGCTCTTAGCTTTGTATGGACTCATTGATCGTTTACAAACTGAGTTCGGAGAGGAAGTGACGCCAGAAAGACTGCGCCCCACACAGGAAGTGTTGTCCGGAAGATGGAGGCGAGTCATCCAAGCATGCCCGTGTGGAAATCACACATGAATGCCTTAAGAGATGCAAAAGCGTGGATGCAGCTATTTGGGATACACATTACACATCTCAGGTTGACGATTGAGCGTCGGTTTTGGATAAGGCCTGGAAGAACGGCAGTCTGGTGGGATATGTTTGTCAACGAGTGTGTTGGGCCAGCTGAACGGCAAGAGAACTTTCGAATGTCCAGGTCAGCTGTAATTCTACTTAGTGAAAAACTTTGTCCATTTGTCGAAGGGGAGACAACGACAGACAACGAAAAACAGCGAATGCATTTGGACTGGCAAAGCAGACTATTACTAGTTATTGTCCGCGATGTATTTCGAGCGATTACTCAACGTCTAGTTTTGTACTCCATTACTATTGTGAAGCCATGAAGTGGTTGCGGCCGTCAAGTACGACCGCCAATTTCAGCCTACAGGCACAGTGTCCTGTTGTTGGTTGTTGTAAAATGTTCTTTATCACATTGTTTACTTTCACACGTCCATTAAAGATATGATTCATGTATGATGGCTCAGGTGTGATTCACTGCAATAGGGCTAGTCTAAGAGCTGGTGGTGGTGAGGCGAGCAAGGTTTACCGTTAAAAGATTAAAAGAAATGTGACAATAGTCTACATTGAAACACGGGGTAAGGATACACTTCCAAGTCAGAGGTGACTATGTCGCACGCATTTTTTTTGCACATGTGTACTAGGTCGCGTTGCGCCGGCGGACGTAGGGGGGAGGGGGTCTTAAACGACCATTGTGTGTGTGTGGACAAGGATAAGGTTAGGTGGGATTTACCCTGGATAACCTTAGCCGGCTTAGTGTAGAAGGGTCCTAAGTGTGCCTTTTAGTCCGAAAAATACGGTAATGCATTAAAGGCCTACTGAAAGGAGATTTTCTTATTCAAACGGGGATAGCAGGTCCATTCTATGTGTCATACTTGATCATTTCGCGATATTGCCATATTTTTGCTGAAAGGATTTAGTAGAGAACATCGACGATAAAGTTTGCAACTTTTGGTCGCTGATAAAAAAGCCTTGCCTGTACCGGAAGTAGCGTGACGTCACAGGTTGTGGAGCTCCTCACATCTGCACATTGTTTACAATCATGGCCACCAGCAGCGAGAGCGATTCGGACCGAGAAAGCGATGATTACCCCATCAATTTGAGCGAGGATGAAAGATTTGTGGATGAGGAAAGTGAGAGTGAAGGACTAGAAGGCAGTGGAAGCGATTCAGATAGGGAAGATGCTGTGAGAGGCGGGTGGGACCTGATATTCAACTGGGAATGACTAAAACAGTAAATAAACACAAGACATATATATACTCTATTAGCCACAACACAACCAGGCTTATATTTAATATGCCACAAATTAATCCCGCATAACAAACACCTCCCCCCTCCCGTCCATATAACCCGCCAATACAAATCAAACACCCGCACAACACACTCAATCCCACAGCCCAAAGTACCGTTCACCTCCGCAAAGTTCATACAGCACATATATTTCCCCAAAGTCCCCAAAGTTAGGTACGTGACATGCACATAGCGGCACGCACGTACGGGCAAGCGATCAAATGTTTGGAAGCCGCAGCTGCGTACTCACGGTAGCGCGTATCCAACTCAAAGTCCTCCTGGTAAGAGTCTCTGTTGTCCCAGTTCTCCACAGGCCAATGGTAAAGCTTGACTGTCATCGTTCGGGAATGTAAACAATGAAACACCGGCTACGTGTTTGTGTTGCTGCAGCCGGCCGCTAATACACCGCTTCCCACCTACAGCTTTCTTCTTTGCTGTCTTCATTGTTCATTAAACAAATTGCAAAAGATTCACCAACACAGATGTCCAGAATACTGTGGAATTTTGCGATGAAAACAGATGACTTAAGAGCTGGCCACAATGGTGTCCCAAAATGTCCGCTACAATCCGTGACGTCACGCGCAAACGTCATCATACCGAGACGTTTTCAGCAGGATATTTCGCGGGAAATTTAAAATTGCACTTTACTAATCTAACCCGGCCGTATTGGCATGTGTTGCAATGTTAAGATTTCATCATTGATATATAAACTATCAGACTGCGTGGTCGGTAGTAGTGGGTTTCAGTAGGCCTTTAAGTGTTTCTGTCTTAAGTTCTGTGCTGTGGGCTGGCTGTCCACAGACATGACATCGTCAGCCCCTATGTATCGAGGTAATTTTTCGATATAAAAACACCAAAGGAGAGACGCCTCGATGTAACTCTATAGTCACACAGGATTGGTTCTGCAACATGTGTGCCTCATTAATCTCAAGAGCGTTTTGACCCATGTCCAACATTGAGTCCATAACTCTCGGCATAGAGTGAAGGGGAAACTACAAGCATCAGCAATATATGATGTTAGAACTGGCAACAGTCGTCTCTTCGTTCTGTCATCAGGGTATAGTCTGGTTTCTCTACCCTGCTGCAATCTTCTCCCTACCATCCCTCTCTCTCTCTCTCTCCCTTCATGCCGTCTTTGCCTCGGCACACTGTCGCACTAATGATCGAGACCAGAGCTACTGTACGCGCAGCAGCACTGATCTCCTGTCAGCTGGGCTACGGCGACCATCGGCAGCACTGAGGCACCGAGGCTGATCGGCAGTCTGCTGGCTGGCAAAGCAAAGCTAGTGGGGGGGGGGAAAAACAAACAAAACAGAGATTCGGAGACAAATTGACAGTCAGTGGGAAAGGGAGGGAGTTGAGCTGCTGCCAGGCTGACCCTCAACTGCACTTTTCTTTCGCCCAGGACCAAGAAGGACCCGTTTTTATTCTTGCATCCAGCCATGGAGGAGATGCTCACCTGCAGCCGTAGCCCTTTCTCTCAGGTGTTTGGGCGCCAGGGTCAGCTCATGCAAGCCAGTGAGTGTTTGTCTGCAAAACGCAAAGTTTATTGTTGAAGGGAAAAATAACAACTTATTTATTTATAGCATGCACTGTTGTGAGTCTACAAACTTGTGTATACCGAGCTGGCTTTAATGAAATGTATTGATTACTATTCTGTAGAGTATGTTCTAGTATCTGCTTTTAGAGATTCTTATAAGGTGTATCGATGCACATTCTTTAGAGATGAACATTAATATTAGAACACATGACAACGAGACTGAGATGTTCCAGTTTAATATGAGCATGTATGTGTACCCAAATGGAAGCATACAGGTCCAATAATGATCTGTTGTCTGGATTAGCGTGTCTCCCCCGTTGCATTTAATATTCACGGCTATAAAGAGGGATGCAGCCGTAATAATGTGGCACTAAAACCAGTTATTGCTTTATTAGGTTTGGGTTTTACTGCAATGTTATTGAACTCAAGGGCATAGTTGAAGCTAAAACTTTCTGCCCTTAATATTTTCACACCAATCTGATACACGGAATAGTTTCATAATTTGTTATATTCACATCTCAAAAAAAGAAACAATGGATGTTTACTGTTGCGCAGACTACACAACTCCCACGGTCAACATCATGCGGGTGCACATATGGATGATTTGTTCCGATGTGCCTTGCTTCAGTGTGAATCATAAAGCTTCATCCTGCATCAAGCCTCCTCACAGCATAACATAAAGGTGTCATATCCTGGGAGATTTGACATGCACTGAATTTTTTTTTGTTTTTGTTTTTGGCGATAAATAATGGATAAATCACGATACAGCACATATTGGACATCCCAACTGGATTAAAATAATTTTACACCTATTCTGAAGCGAGTCCCACTGCAATGCAAACAAATCATGATGGATATTCTACACTGAAAAACATTTTTTAGCTACAAAAATGCAATATTTTGCCATTTTAACCCTGTATATTTTCTTCTTACTTTCAATGCTTCAAAACTCTTTGATTTATTATTATCATAAATATCATTATTATTATTATTATCTATTATATATATATATATATATATATATATATATATATATATATATATATATATATATATATATATATATATATATATATATATATATATTTATTCAAATATATCCTTCACATCTATTTTTGTGTTATTTTTTACGTTTTATTGCCTTTTATTAAGGGGTAAATGCAGAATATGCAATACTTCTAAAAATAAGTTGCAGTGTTGAATATTTGAGGTTGGGTACTTGAATAGGTCAATAATTATGACCACATTATACAGAAAGCAATTATTTCTACAGTGCCTATTAAGCTAGCAAAAGAGAGAAAGCAGGCAGAACTTGGTTGAGTTTATTGAGCTCATACAATTGTTTTATAATGTCTGCCATGTTTTATATATACGTAAATACATATATACATATGTATGTATATGTATGTATATATATATGTGTGTGTGTCTGTGTGTGTGTGTATATATGCATACTGTATATATATATATATATATATATATATATATATATATATATATATATATATATATATATATATATATATATATATATATATATATATATATATATATATATATATATATATGTGTGTGTGTGTGTATATATATCTATATACATATATAAGAACACTTGTGAAGTGAAAACCATTTCAGGTGACTACCCCTCGAAGCTCATCGAGAGAATGCCAAGAGTGTGCAAAAAAGTAATCAGAGCAAAGGGTGGCTATTTTGAAGAAACTAGAATATAAAACATGTTTTCAGTTTTTTCACCTTTTTTTGTTAAGTGCATAACTCCACATGTGTTCATTCATAGTTTTGATGCCTTCAGTGACAATGTACAATGTAAACAAAACCCATTGAATGAGAAGGTGTGTCTAACCCTAACCCTAACCTCAAAAAGCACAGGATTTTAACAAAAATCGGAAAACAATAATCTATTTATGTTGTACTCGTTTTATACCACACAGACCTAAAAGCAGACATTAGATGGCAGTAAAAACACATACTCAGAGTTCTTGGTCAATAAAAGTAATAGTTAATTAAGAAACACCACCAAAGGCTTGCTTATTGACCGCTGGCTGCTCTGTTGTCCACACATTGCAGACATTCTCCATGTATGTTTTACACTTGCCAACAACAACATGAATTAAACATTTACTCCCACATTTGTGAACTGTTGAGTGCTAATTTGTGTTTGTGTTTTCACACTTAAAATATGTTAAAATAATATATAATAATAATCTTATATAATACGTATATTCATATAGCACTGAAACTAGGTACCCATAACTACTTTTTAAATCTTGTAATACTACTTTACCCAGAATGCTTAGCATTGTGGATGAGCAATAAAAAGTTGATGCATTTGCTACACATTACTGTTCCTGCTTCATATACACGAGCAATAAACATACGTTTTGATTAAACAGTTAACGTGCGCGTGTTTGGGAAAGTCGCGGGTATCAGTCATGGTTTGAAAACCGCACATAATTCACAGGAATTTGGTTGCATTTGCGTGAATTGGCGTGATCACAATATTGCAGATTTCTGCTGGCAAAGCGTTTTTAGAGAATTTGGGAGCACATCCAACCACACACACAACTGCAGATTACGCGTAACCACACCAGCAGAAGATGTCTGACACCAGCCACTGGGCTTTCAGTTGTCATATACACAATCAAATAGAAGTGTTTATTTCTATTTGCCAACATTGAACCCTGTCTCACATCTTTAGGAATACAATTCCAGATTTTGAAACGCAACGTCACCATGTTTAGTCCTGACTCACCAGCAGGAGACTACTCCCTGAGGTTCCCAGAGCCCGAGATGGTTCATATGGTTCTAACATGTCAGAGATGAAATTTGGCACAAGACCATGAAAGGACCTGTACACAAGCGAAGCTGTTTTAAAGTCGATTCTCTAAGCAATGAGAAGCCAGTGCAGTGACCTGAGCACTGGACTAATATGGTCATATTTTCTGGCTCTAGTCAGGACTCAAGCAGCAGCAGTGATTCTATGGCATAGCACTAGATGTAGCCCGTGTACCACTGGTAGTACGCGTACCACAGTTTGAAAATCACTGTTATAGACAACAAACACAGGTGCATTTTATTGATAACATTTAAAATGCACAGTGAAACCATGACGAGATCCCGAGGCTCATTGTTTTATTTTTTTTTCTCCACTAGGGCTGTTAAACGATTAACATTTTTAATCAACATTCATCATAGTTTGCCCATAGTTACCTCAAAATTAATTGCGATTAATCGCATATAAATATAAATGTTATCGTTATTAAGTGGACCCGAGACAGATCATCTTCAAGTTTAACCATGACTGGACAATTAGTTTGCTCAAATAATATTTTGTTAAACATTATTATTTTTTAGGACATAAAACACTAGGGCTGTGAATATTTGGGTGTCCCACGATTCGATTCAATATCGATTCTTGGGGTCACGATTCGATTCAAAATCGATTTTTTTTTCAATTCAAGACAATTCTCGATTCAAAAACGATTGTTTCCCGATTCAAAAGGATTCTCTATTCATTCAATACATAGGATTTCAGCAGGATCTACCCCAGTCTGCTGACATGCAAGCAGAGTAGTAGATTTTTGTAAAAAGCTTTTATAATTGTAAAGGACAATGTTTTATCAACGGATTGCAATAATGTAAATTTGTTTTAACCAATAAATGAACCAAAAATATGACTTATTTTATCTTTGTGAAAATGATAATGTCAATGAGGGATTTTTAATCACTGCTATGTTGAAATTGTAGCTAATATTGATACTGTTGTTGATAATATTCATTTTTGTTTCACTACTTTTGGTTTGTTCTGTGTCATGTTTGTGTCTCCTCTCAATTGCTCTGTTTATTGCAGTTCTGAGTGTTGCTGGGTCGGGTTTGGTTTTGGAAATGGATTGCATTGTTATGGTATTGCTGTGTATTATTTTGTTGGATTGATTAATTAAAAAAATAAAATAAAATAAAATAAAAAAATAAAAAATAAATCGATTTTTTTATAAATGGGAATCGATTCAGAATCGCACAACGTGAGAATCGCGATTTCAAATTCGAATACATTTTTCCCCACACCCCTATAACACACCCTTTTAAAGATACATTAAAAAAAAGACCTGCCGTGCGTTGGCGTCTTGCTAGATTTTGTATTTTGTAGAAGTGGCCTTGTGGTTAGAGTGTCCGCCCTGAGATCGGTAGGTCGTGAGTTCAAACCCCGGCCGAGTCATACCAAAGACTATAAAAATGGGACCCGTTACCTCCCTGCTTGGCACTCAGCATCTAGGGTTGGAAGTGGGGGTTAAATCACCAAAAATGATTCCAGGGCGCGGCCACCGCTGCTGCCCACTGCTCCCCTCACCTCCCAGGGGGTGATCAAGGGTGATGGGTCAAATGCAGAGAATAATTTCTCCACACCTACTGTGTGTGTGACAATCATTGGTACTTTAACTTTAACTTTTTAATCATCTACATTTTATGTTAGTAATGAAGCTTTCCTCACTGGAAGCAGCAATGCTCGCCAGCAGCGTTTGTTCCAATGTTGTCGTTAGGCAATCGAAGATAAAATTGTCTTGTCTGGACTTGTCATGGCTTTGGATCTGAGACTTCTATAATGTCCCGCTTTCTTTGTGCTTTTATGCTCGCTATTTTCCCCCCGCCTGTGGCTCCACAGTAACTGGACGCCATTACATATCACCACACTACGGAACGGGCCGAGAGTCAAAAAGAAGGCAAGGCATATGTATGTTAATCGCGCGTTAAAAAAATATATTGCCTCTAAAATAATTGATAGATAACGTGTTATTATCGCGTTAACTTTGACAGCCCTAATTTTTACCTTTCCCATTTTGTCCAAAATTGGGTCTCAAATTCCCCAGTCCTTGGGAATCGGCATAATAGCAATCAACGGTACACATTTTTGGTACCTTAGTGTCATAATAAAATCTCATGTTTAATATACCATTTAAAAAGTTTTGGACAGATTTGTGAACAGTATTTGAGAGAAATAGGACTTGTGTGTACACAGTTACATGTTTTATTTGCGTTCATCCCAGGAAAATTGGGAGCAAAACCAAGCTTTGACATTTTTGTTGAGTGTATGATATAAATTCATATTCTTAATGTAACAGTGGGTGAATGTTAAAGGGAGATATTGCTCTTCAAGCTGCACGATATTCACTATTTGCACATATCTAATAACTCTCCCCAGTTCTTGTTTACTCACATTTAACCCAAATGCCACTCCTGCACTATATTGCCAAAAGTATTTGGCCACCTGCCTTTACTCACATATGAACTTGAAGTGCCATCCCATGCAATTGTTCAACATGTTTTGGTATCCTGGAGCATTCAAAATGTCCTTTCACTGGAACTAAGGGGCCAAGCCCAACTCCTGAAAAACCAACCCCACGCCATAAGTCCTCCTCCACCAAATTTCACACTCGGCACAATGCAGTCCAAAATGTAGCGTTTTCCTGGCAACCTCCAAACCCAGACTGGTCCATCAGATTTCCAGATGGAAAAGCGTGATTCATCACTCCAGAGAAGGCGTCTCCACTGCTCTAGAGTCCAGTGGCGACGTGCTTTACACCACTGCATCCCACGCTTTGCATTGGACTTGGTGATGTATGGCTTAGATGCAGCTGCTCGGCCATTGAAACCCATTCCACGAAGCTCTCTGCGTACTGTACGTGGGCTAATTGGAAGGTCACATGAAGTTCGGAGCTCTGTAGCAACTGCAAAAGTCTTTGCACTATGCGCTCCAGCATCCGCCGACCCCTCTCTGTCAGTTTACGTGGCCTACCACTTGGTGGCTGACTTGCTGTTGTTCCCAGACTCTTCACTTTTCTTATAATAAAGTTGACTTTGGAATATTTAGGAGCAAGAACATTTCACGACTGGATTTGTTGCACAGGTGGCATCCTGTGACAGTTCCACACTGGAAACCACTGAGAGCGGCCCATTCTTTCACAAATGTTTGTAGAAACAGTCTCCATGCCTAAGTGCTTGATTTTATACACCAGGCCAAGTGATAAGGACACCTGGGGCCGTACTTATCAAGCTTCTTAGGGTGCCATTTTACACTTAAGTCCTGAGAATTTGCGAAATTTAGTCCTACTCTCAAACTTAAGAATAAAAGCTTTTTATCAACGTTCTTAAGTCTAAGAATCACTCCTACTCTCCACGATATTTAAGAGACCTTCAGAGGTGTCTTAAGTGGTTAGGAGTTGCCAGCAGGGGATGGCACTGAGGCGAGAGAGACGTGCGCGAACGTTCAGGGAACGGAACAATGTTGTTGTTTTTTTTTTATGACGAGCAGCTGATCAAACAGTATCGTTTAGACAGAGCGGATATTATTTTTGTCACAGATTTAATACTTTTCGATTCCTTGTTGATTTCTGCATGTGTCTGCAGTGGGCTAGTATATATAGAGCCACCCACACCAGTTTCAAATTAGTTGCCTAATTAATGAATTGGAAAGAAAATGTTATGACAGTAGCGTATGTGTGTGGCCGTGAGGTGAGTGACGTCAGTGAGTGTGTGGGCGATAGAAGAGAGGGAGCGGTAGCGTGAGTGCCGGCGGGGACTAGTTTGTTTTGTATTATTTTGTAGTTTATTGTCAAAATATACACTCCCATTGTCCACTTAAATATTTCCAAGATATTTCTTTATTCTTAGACAACGGATTCCCTTCCGTGATTGGTCATTTCTATGGACACAGAAATGACGTCACCTAAAATTCCGTTTACGGCACATAGTAATGTCGTAATTCAGCTCTGAGTGTGACACTTAAGATTCAGTCCTACACTTCGCTGAAAGTGTGAGTAAGACGCTTGATAACTAACTTTTAAGTGCAGCTTTCAGCGAATAATTTATTTACTCTTAAGTCAACTCTTAGCAGACTTCCTAGGAGTAATTCTAAGAAGCTTGATAAGTACGGCCCCTGGTTCTCATCATTTGGAACGGTGGCCAAATACTTTTGACAATGTAGTGTATATGAATGAAAAAAAATGACATTATCATTGCATGTGTTGTTATGAAATACAGTTCAGCCTCCTCTCTGAGTTATCTATGCTCTTTGAAGCTTGTGCTGCATGCCCGTGATTCGGGAGGAGGAAGGCGAGGGGAGCTATAGGGCGAGAATAGGAGATTGGGTACTATTTTTATAGCAGCAGCAGCAACCTTACACAGTGTTGCGCAGCGAGTGGAAGACTAATCCGCAGTAGTGCTGGCTTGCAAACATCTGAACAGTAATTATGCTGGGATTTTTGTTATCTTTGGCTGTCACCCATCACTGGATCACAAGTCCCTTATGCAGAGTCCTGCCTGAGGAAGAAATCCACTGAGTGTTGCACATATTCCAAATTGCTTGAATATTAACAGCCTTCTGCTGGGACCCAGGCAGAATATACCCACCAGAGGAATGTCTCCTCTTTTTTTTTGTTTTTTTGTTCTTAAGACTTGCATGCACGTGGAAGTGCCAGGTGCATAAGCCTGCAACAATTCTCCCGCTCCCTGCTGACGCTGTGATCTGTTTTGTGCTCACTGTTGTGATGTGGTGTCAAAAGTCCCTCGGCACTTTTCACTCTGCTCCTATTTGTCAGGAGAGCGCGACAGCTCAGCTCTCTGGTTTTTAAATAGTTAAAGTAAGTATTTGGTAACAGTAGAAGAGAAAGTCAAACACAAATACAAATAGATGGAATAGAAATTGAAAGAGTAAACGAAACCAAATTTCTAGGTATAATGATTGATGATAAATTGAACTGGAAATCTCACGTAAAAAATATACAACATAAAGTTGCAAGAAACACGTCAATAATGAATAAAGCAAAACATGTTCTAGACCAAAAATCCCTTCATATTCTCTACTGCTCACTAGTGTTACCATATCTGAGCTACTGTGTAGAAATATGGGGAAATAATTACAAAAGTACACTTCATTCATTAACGGTGTTACAAAAAAGATCAGTTAGAATAATACATAATGTTGGATATAGAGAACATACAAATCCTTTATTTATTGAATCAAAAATACTGAAATTCCACGACATAGTGAATTTGCAAACAGCTAAAATTATGCACAAAGCAAACTATAACCTGCTACCCAAGAATATACAACAATTCTTCTCAAAAAAAGAGGAGAAATATAATCTTAGAGAAAAACGTAATTTAAAACATTTGTTTGCACGTACAACACTTAAGACCTTCAGTATATCAATATGTGGAATTAAATTATGGAATGGATTAAGCAAAGCAATCAAACAATGTACTAATATGATCCACTTCAAGAAACTCTTCAAACTTAAAGTGTTTACAAAGTACAAAGAAGAAGAACCATGACAAACATTCTCAATTTATTTCATCCATCCATTCATTCATTCTTAAAGTAATCTTACTTATCTCATCATATGAAATATGACTTACTTCACCAATTATTATTATTAAATTCTTACTATTATTTATTTATTTATTTTTATTGTAATTACTTATGGAGTTTATTGTGAAAAAATTGTGAACAGGAAGTGAACAAAAAGTTTTGCAACTGTTATGTAAAGAAAAGGGGTAGGATTAAATAAGCTCTGCTTCTTCCTACTCCTTTTCGAACATGTTGAAAAGAAACTGGAAATTGTGATGTATCATGTTGTATGCTTGCATGTTCGAAATAAACTCAAACTCAAACTCAAACTCAAAGTACTGAGGGAAAAGTGTTTTTTTTTGTTGACATTTTAAGATGTGTCCATCGGAGGTACACTGTTATGTAAAACAGAGCATAGGCGCCGATCCCGTGGGTGCTTCGGGGCCCGAAAACCCACGGACAATGCCGAGCACCCGCGTGGAATTGATGGCAACGTTCAATCTTTATAATAATATTTGAAAAATCAATCTTGTTGTTGTTAATTTTGTGGCGAGTTTGTCGGTTTTACATAATTAAAAAGTCACAAATCATGTAGTCTATAATTACCAAGGCCTAGTCAAGATTTCTTGGTGCCCGATAATGAACTAATGACACGATCATTTTGACTTTGCACACGCTGCACACGAGCGAATGAAGGGCATACTTAGTCAACAGCCATACATGTCACACAAAAGGTGGCAGTATGAACAATGCCAACACTGTCATAAACATGCAGCATATAGTGAAACCACACTAAACAACAATGACAAAACACATTTTGGGAGAATATTTGCACCGCAATACAACATAAACACGACAGAACAAATTCCCAGAATTTTTTGCAGCACCAACTCTTCCGGGACGCTACAATATAAACTAATGTAATGTATCAAACAACAGAAGAATAAGTGATTATTACATTTTAACAGAAGTGTAGCTAGAACATGTTAAAAGAGAAAGTACCGTATTTTTCGGAGTATAAGTCGCACCGGAGTATAAGTCGCACCTGCCGAAAATGCATAACAAAGAAGGAAAAAAACATATACAGTATAAGTCGCACTGGAGTATAAGTCGCATTTTTTTGGGGAAATGTATTTGATAAAACCCAACACCTAGAATAGACATTTGAAAGGCAATTTAAAATAAATAAATAATAGTGAACAACAGGCTGAATAAGTGTACGTTATATGACACATAAATAACCAACTGAGAACGTGCCTGGTATGTTAACGTAACATATTATGGTAAGAGTCATTCAAATAACTATAACATATAGAACATGCTATACGTTTACCAAACAATCTGTCACTCCTAATCGCTAAATCCCAAGAAAACTTATACGTCTAGTCTCTTACGTGAATGAGCTAAATAATATTATTTGATATTTTACGGTAATGTGTTAATAATTTCACACATAAGTCGCTCCTGAGTAGATTAATAATTAATTTTCTACGTCTTGTCCTTAATAATTTTGACAAAATAATAGAATGATAAATGATACAATATGTTACTGCATATGTCAGCAGACTAATTAGGAGCCTTTGTTTGTTTACTTACTTCTAAAAGACTAGTTGTCTTGTATGTTCACTATTTTATTTAAGGACTAAATTGCAATAATAAACATAAGTTTAATGTACCCTAAGATTTTTTGTTAAAATAAAGCCAATAATGACATTTTTTGTGGTCCCCTTTATTTAGAAAAGTACCGAAAAGTACCAAAATACTTTTGGTACCGGTACCAAAATATTGGTATCGGGACAACACTAGTACACACACACCGAGCACCCACTGGCAGAAATGTAAATTGGCGCCTATGAAACAGAGTATAACAATTTTATTTTAACTGCGTCACCTCAACATTTATTCCTGTGGACGTCAATTCTAACAAGTTCCAGAGTCAATCAGTCATGCAGGTTTTATCCTGGACCAGTCCTGCACACTGACCGGGCTCGATCCTGCCACCGTACAGCCCCACTGACTTAGAATTGAGCAGCAATAGCCAGTAAACTAAAAGTCCAGGGCTGTCAACTCACTGTCCAGTACAACTCTTAAGGCGTTGGGGAGTGAGGTTTACAGTATAAGACCCATAGTGTTCAAATGACCAACATTTCACTAACAAGTTTACTTTGTGTATTTTTTGCTCCAGAAAATGAATCTGGCAGTCATTTTCCATAATGAGCAATTTGTAGATAATTAAGTGTACTTGGAGCGCACCCTCTTCATCACCAGACTCGATATGTAACCTTTTCCTGGTGTGACGTTATCTACAGAACTAGAGCACATTTCCCCGCAGAGACAGTGTGGATAAAAACATGCAAAACTATAATTTTGGTCACTTCATTGTATGTATTTGTCGCCCTGGTCCATGATTACTTCAGAACTGATTATACAGTAAAAGGGGATTCATATGGCCCCATTTGTCACGGTTTACCTGACACATGAAACGTTACGAATTGGCAGTGCACTATCCACTTTAGAGTGTTAAATATCTTGAAATGTGTTTTGTGGCAATTCCAACTTCGACCAATGCGTCAGTTGCTATGTAGAGTGGGACTTTCCATCATTTTCAGCAGACTGCATTGCAAAATGATTAACCCCCTCTTTTCCCCCATGCAAGATCCAACCAGCAATGGGGCAATATGAATCCCTTCCCTACTGTATACCTAATATAATCTATAGATACCATAGTTTGTGTTACCTTATCTTCAACGTCTGCCAATCATGGTATTTTTTAGGCTTAGTCTAACATTTTAAATATTTTATTTTTTTTATTTTTTATTTTTGTGTTCCCACCCTTGTAAAGCATCTGGAAATGTGAATTTATTTTAATGGCAAATACAAAATCCAACTATCTATGCTCTTTCAGCATGTTCTCGAGCACAATTCAACTCTACTGATGGTAACATCTCAGCAATAAACATCAGTAGAAGAGGACACAAAATAGAATACTACTGTGTCTATTTTGGGAGGAATTTTACTCACACACTGGTTTGAATACCATTTTAACTGCCAAACACATCCAACCTCCTGAGAACCAGTGTCTTCTGCAAAGGACGTTTGTTTTTTAGATAATAGGATGGTTTTTTTCTCTAAAACTTGTAACTCTGACAAAAGAAATAGACCAAACAAAAGACAACGGTCTGACAAATGGTTCTCAGGAGGATATATAAGTGCCGGATCTCTACATTGTTTTTTTTCCTCTTCAACGAAGTACTACAGAAAACTGGAAAACAGCTCGCTCTGAACATAACAGTCTTATTACACAAAATGTTTTGACATCATAGCATGTGACTGCAGACAATTTTTTACTGAAGAGGAGATTAAGTAGAGTAAGGAAACCAATCACTGCAGCAAAGTGGAGACTTTGGATCATGAATTAAGCACAATTTAAATGAAATCAAGTGGAAATTGAGTATATGAAACTAAGTTCTTGGGTATAATAATTGATCATAAATTATGCTGGAAAGCGCAGATTGAATATATAAAGGGAAAAATATCCAAATCCATTGCTATTCTTTATAAAGTAAGACACAGGCTGAATAAGAAATGTATGCATATGTTATATTATTCTTTTATTTTTCCATATTTAACATATTGTGTGGAAGTTTGGGGAAATGTTTATAAAACAAACATAGACCCAATAATTCAACTTCAAAAAAGGGTAATTAGAATAATACACAAAGCGTGCTACTATGAACCTACCAAACCATTATTCATAAGTTCTAATGTGTTAAAATGTTCAGATATTGTGTTTTTAAAAACAATGTAAATGATGTTTCGAGTAAAGAACAACAGCCTTCCAGCTTGTATTCTTAGGTTATTGAAATTAAGAGGAGAAAACTGTAATTTACGGGGGATATTGATTTTTGAAATATGTAAAGTAAGAATGAATATAAAATACAAATGTATTTCAGTTTTAAGAGTTAAATGGTGGAACAAGCTCAGTGACGAGTTGAAGACATGTAGTTGTTTGTTAAGGTTTAGAAAGCCTTGAAATGTAAAATAATGGAAAATTATAAAATATAGCAACGATTACTTTCATCCCATTTATTTTTTTAACGTTGATGTTCCAGGCAATCTTATTTTCAGTGAATGTATAGGATAGGCAAATATAAGCTTTGGCTTCAGCCTATTCATTTTTCAGTCATTCTTTTTCTTTTCGTGTGTGTATGTGTACACTATATTGCCAAAAGTATTTGGCCACCTGCCTTGACTCACATATGAACTTGAAGCGCCATCCCATTCCTAACACATAGGGTTCAATATGATGTCTGTCCACCTTTTGCAGCTATTACAGCTTCAACTTTTCTGGGAAGGCTGTCCACAAGGTTGCAGAGTGTGTTTATAGGAATTTTCCACCATTCTTCCAAAAGCGCATTGGTGAGGTCACACACTGATGTTGGTCGAGAAGGCCTGGCTCTCAGTCTCCGTTCTAATTCATCCCAAAGGTGTTCTATCGGGTTCAGGTCAGGACTCTGTGCAGGCCAGTCAAGTTCATACACACCAGACTCTGTCACGGGTGGAAATCACTGAGCTCCTGAGAGCGGCCGATTCTTTCACAAATGTTTGTAGAAACAGTCTCCAGGCCTAAGTGCTTGATTTTATACACCCGTGGCCGGGCCAAGTGATTAGGACACCTGATTCTGATCATTTGGATGGGTGGCCAAATACTTTTGGCAATATAGTGTATGTATAAACTGTGCTGTTAAATTGATCACACAAAATGGTTAATTATATGACCAAAATAAACTCATTTCATTCATTCATAACATTCTAGCTATGTTTGTGTGTATGTTTACTAGGGCTGCGAATCTTTGGGTGTCCCACGATTCGATTCAATATCGATTCTTGGGGTCACGATTCGATTCAAAATCGATTTTTTTTCAATTCAACACGATTCTCGATTCAAAAACGATTTTTTTTTCCCGATTCAAAAGGATTCTCTATTCATTCAATACATAGGATTTCAGCAGGATCTACCCCAGTCTGCTGTCATGCAAGCAGAGTAGTAGATCTTTGTAAAAAGCTTTTATAATTGTAAAGGACAATGTTTTATCAACTGATTGCAATAATGTAAATTTGTTTTAACTATTAAATGAACCAAAAATATATATATAATAAGATCACTTACGACCGACTTACGATTCTGGATGTGGAGAGATCGGGCCATTTTGGGCTGAAAGATGCGTGTACGGTGGACCTACTCGCTAGCTTGGGAATTCTTCGCGAGCTACATCCAGCAGTGGCCTTTGAAGCAGCGGCGTCCACTATCAGCGGAAACCGTCAACGAAAGAGACGTAAGCGGTGCGCTTGGAAGCAGAAGCGGGGGTGTCTGGCGGGGCTAACAACAAAGCTAAAGGCGTTGTTGTTAGCAGGGCTAACGAAAAAGCTAAATGCTAATCCACAAAGAAGCGCTAATAAGGAGTCTGTTAAGCTAGAACTAGCCAGCGCCAGGCTGGATAATCCCTGCACACATAGCAATTCTCTTAGAATAATATACAACTCACATAATGTTTTTTCTGCGTCAGAGGTGGACATGCATTTTACTGAGGTGGCAAACAATATAAAAATTCCTGTCATATCAATTCCTAGATATGGTCGAAATTATTTAAAGTGCACTACGCATAATAAACGTAACATTATTAATATTGCTACTACGGATACTTTTAACAAAAACTCCTCAAAACAGCCCACCACCTATAATATGGGCTTTTTAAACATAAGGTCATTGTCTTCCAAAACGTTATTAGTTAATGAAGTCATTAGAGACAACAATCTTGATGTCGTTGGTCTAGCCGAGACCTGGCTCAAACCAGACAAATTTTTTGCGCTGGGTGAGGCGTCTCCTCCTGGCTATACGGGAACGCATATTGCCCGTCCCATTAAAAGGGGTGGGGGTGTTGCACTAATATACAACAAAAACTTTAGCCTTACCTCGGACCTAAATAAGAAATATAACTCGTTTGAGGTGCTTACTGTGAGGTTTGTCACACCGCTGCCTCTGCACCTGGCTGTCATCTACCGCCCCCCAGGGCCCTATTCGGACTTTATCAATGAATTTTCAGAGTTCGTTGCTGATCTAGTGACGCACGCCGACAATATAATCATAATGGGAGACTTTAACATCCATATGAATACCCCATCGGACCCTCCATGCGTGGCGCTCCAGACTATAATTGATAGCTGTGGTCTTACACAAATAATAAATGAACCCACGCATCGCAACGGTAATACGATAGATCTAGTGCTCGTCAGGGGTGTCACCACCTCCAAAGTTACTATACTCCCGTACACTAAAGTAATGTCCGATCATTACCTTATAAAATTCGAAGTTCTGACTCATTGTCAACAAACTAATAATAATAATAATAACTACTATAGCAGCCGCAACATTAATGCTGCCACAACGACGACTCTTACTGACCTACTGCCTTCGGTAATGGCACCACTCCCAAATTATGTGGGCTCTATTGATAACCTCACTAACAACTTTAACGACGCCCTGCGCGACACCATTGATAGTGTAGCACCGCTAAAGCTAAAAAGGGCCCCTGCAAGGCGTACCCCATGGTTTACAGAAGAAACTAAAGCCCAGAAATTATCATGTAGAAAGCTGGAACGCAAATGGCGTGCGACTAAACTTGAGGTTTTCTATCAAGCATGGAGTGATAGTTTAATAACTTATAAACGCATGCTTACCTCAGCTAAAGCTAAATATTACTCAAATCTCATCAACGTCAACAAAAATGATCCTAAATTTTTGTTTAGTACAGTAGCATCGCTAACCCAACAAGGGACTCCTCCCAGTAGCTCCACCCACTCAGCAGATGACTTTATGAATTTCTTTAATAAGAAAATTGAAGTCATTAGAAAAGAGATTAAAGACAATGCATCTCAGCTACAACTGGGTTCTATTAACACAGATACGACTGTATATACGACGGACACTGCCCTCCAAAATAGTTTCTCCCTCTTTGATGAAATAACATTGGAGGAATTGTTAAAATGTATAAATGGGACAAAACAAACAACATGTTTACTTGACCCAATTCCTGGAAAACTTATCAAGGAGCTTTTTGTTTTATTAGGTCCATCAGTGTTAAATATTATAAACTTATCACTTTCCTCTGGTACTGTTCCCCTAGCATTCAAAAAAGCGGTTATTCATCCTCTACTCAAAAGACCTAACCTCGATCCTGACCTCATGGTGACACCTTCCGTTTATCTCGAAAATCCTCGAAAAAATTGTCGTACAGCAGCTAAATGAACACTTAGTGACTAACAATCTCTGTGAACCTTTTCAATCCGGTTTCAGGGCAAATCACTCTACGGAGACAGCCCTCGCAAAAATGACTAATGATCTATTGCTAACGATGGATTCTGATGCGTCATCTATGTTGCTGCTTCTTGATCTTAGCGCCGCTTTCGATACTGTTGATCATAATATTTTATTAGAGCGTATCAAAACGCGTATTGGGATGTCAGACTTAGCCTTGTCTTGGTTTAACTCTTATCTTACTGACAGGATGCAGTGTGTCTCCCATAACAATGTGACCTCGGACTATGTTAAGGTAACATGCGGAGTTCCCCAGGGTTCGGTTCTTGGCCCTGCACTCTTTAGTATTTACATGCTGCCGCTAGGTGACATCATACGCAAATACGGTGTTAGCTTTCACTGTTATGCGGATGACACCCAACTCTACATGCCCCTAAAGCTGACCAACACGCCGGATTGTAGTCAGCTGGAGGCGTGTCTTAATGAAATTAAACAATGGATGTCCGCTAACTTTTTGCAACTCAACGCTAAGAAAACGGAAATGCTGATTATTGGTCCTGCTCAACACCGACATCTATTTAATAATACCACCTTAACATTTGACAACCAAACAATTAAACAAGGCGACTCGGTAAAGAATCTGGGTATTATCTTCGACCCAACTCTCTCGTTTGAGTCACACATTAAGAGTGTTACTAAAACGGCCTTCTTTCATCTCCGTAATATCGCTAAAATTCGTTCCATTTTGTCCACAAACGATGCTGAGATCATTATCCATGCGTTCGTTACATCTCGTCTCGATTACTGTAACGTTTTATTTTCGAGTCTCCCTATGTCTAGCATTAAAAGATTACAGATGGTACAAAATGCGGCTGCTAGACTTTTGACAAAAACAAGAAAGTTTGATCATATTACGCCTATACTGGCTCACTTGCACTGGCTTCCTGTGCACCTAAGATGCGACTTTAAGGTTTTACTACTTACGTATAAAATACTACACGGTCAAGCTCCTGCCTATTTTGCCGATTGTATTGTACCATATGTCCCGGCAAGAAATCTGCGTTCAAAGAACTCCGGCTTATTTGTGATTCCCAGAGCCCAAAAAAAGTCTGCGGGCTATAGAGCGTTTTCTATTCGGGCTCCAATATTATGGAATGCCCTCCCGGTAAAAGTTAGAGATGCTACCTCAGTAGAAGCATTTAAGTCTCATCTTAAAACTCATTTGTATACTCTAGCCTTTAAATAGACTCCCTTTTTAGACCAGTTGATCTGCCGTTTCTTTTCTTTTCTTGTCTACTCTGCTCCGGGGTGGACCACTAGCCTGTTCATCGGATGGGGACATCTCTACGCTGCTGACCCGTCTCCGCTCGGGATGGTTCCTGCTGGCCCCACTATGGACTGGACTTTCGCTGATGTGTTGGACTTTCACAATATTATGTCAGACCCACTCGACATCCATTGCTTTCGGTCTCCCCTAGAGTTACCCACATATGCGGTCCTCTCCAAGGTTTCTCATAGTCATTCACATTGACGTCCCACTGGGGTGAGTTTTCCTTGCCCGTATGTGGGCTCTGTACCGAGGATGTCGTTGTGGCTTGTACAGCCCTTTGAGACACTTGTGATTTAGGGCTATATAAATAAACATTGATTGATTGATTGATAAGCCACTGTGACACTATTGTTCTTTTTTTACATTTTTTTTTATAAATGTCTAATTATAATGTCAATGAGGGATTTTTAATCACTGCTATGTTGAAATTGTAACTAATATTGATACTGTTGTTGATAATATTCATTTTTGTTTCACTACTTTTGGTTTGTTCTGTGTCGTGTTTGTGTCTCCTCTCAATTGCTCTGTTTATTGCAGTTCTGAGTGTTGCTGGGTCGGGTTTGGTTTTGGAATTGGATTGCATTGTTATGGTATTGCTGTGTATTGTTTTGTTGGATTGATTAATTAAAAAAAAAATAAAAAAAATAAAAATACAATTTTAATAAATAAAAACAAAAAAAAAGAGTTTTTAAAAATGAGAATCGATTCTGAATCGCACAACGTGAGAATCGGGATTCGAATTCCAATCGATTTTTTCCCACACCCCTAATGTTTACCCTTGTCATTTCTATATGTGAATTGTCCGAAGGTGTTAGACTTAGTGCATGTATATTCCCTTGCATTCAAACCTCACATTTGATTACATTTTATCGATTGACTGATTACCCCATACCTTCAAAGCGTAATGAGAAACTTTACAAGCCAACACTAAAAAAAGACACATGACTCGAGTTTTATAGTCCAGGACTGTTTCTTTTCTTCCACATGATCCATCTTAATACCCCCAATAAGTAATGGGTTCGTAAAGCACCGGCGAGGTGGTGGACGTGAGCTGAAGCTTGAAAGTGGGACCACTGCAGGTGTTTTTTAGTCTTTTCTTTGAAGGGTTGACTTCCTCTTGGTCTTCCACATGCACAGATTCCTTCCTCCTTTGCTCACCAGACGAGCGCTCCCGCAGTTCGAGATTAGCTCCATGCTCTCGGTGTTGCTAATCGTGTCGAAAGGTGTCACCTTGCAAAAAGTTTGGCCTGCGTAGTTTTTGCACTCAGCAAGGTATCTTATTTTTCTGAGTTGTGGAACGCAGTTGCGTTTGTTTGCAGCCCTGTGTTGCTTAGTGACACTGCTGGGGGAAATGAAACTGTAATTCAAAAGTGCAGGTATTGGAAGAGTATACATGGACACTATGTGCATTTAGTTCTATGTGTATTTTAGGGTTGTACGGTATACCGGTATTAGTATAGTACCGCGATACAAATTAATCATTTTCGGTACTATACCGCCTCTGAAACGTACCGGTTTACGAGCAGAGGAGCATGTTCGGCAGCGCACAAACACGGAGTACTTACAAGCAGACACAGTGTGTAGACAGGAAAGGTGGAATGGACGCATTTTGGCTTAAAAACTAATGATAAAGGTGAAGTTATGACACTGAAACGCCCTCAGGAAGAGGTGCTTGAAGACATGGCTAGCTAGCTAGCGGCTAACATCCATCCACAGTCTGCAGTGTTTTAGCTACTTCTAAATCACTAATCCTGGTCTCCATGGCGACAAATAAAGTATGTTTCTTACAAATATCATCCTGCAGGACGAGGAATAGCTTAACATGCTTCACTACACACCGTAGCTCACTGGCATCAAAATGTAAACAAACGCCATTGGTGGATCTACACTTGACATCCACTGTAATGATATCAAGTACAGGCACGTATCTAGTCGACATTACTATGATTACGTCGATATTTTTTGGCATCACATCTTCTTTCGTTTTTTTTTTAATTCATATTATGTTTATAAACTCAGGAAATATGTCCCTGGACACACGAGGACTTTGAATATGACCAATGTATGATCCTGTAACAACTTGGTATCGGATTGATACCCAATTTTGTGGTATCATCCAAAATTAGTGTAAAGTATCAAACAACAGAAGAATAAGTGTTTATTACATTTTAACAGAAGTGAAGATAGAACATGTTAAAAGAGAAAGTAAGCAGATATTAACAGTAAATGAACAAATAGATTAATAATTCATTTTCTACCACTTGTCCTTAATAATGTTGACAAAATAATAGAATGATAAATGACACAATATGTTACTGCATATGTCAGCAGACTAATCAGGAGCTTTTGTTTGTTGACTTACTACTAAAAGACAAGTTGTCTGGTATGTTCACTATTTTATTTAAGGACTAAATTGCATTGAGAAACATATGTTTAATGTACCCTAAGATTTTTTGTTAAAATAAAGCCAATAATGCAATTTTTTTGTGGTCCCCTTTATTTAGAAAAGTACCGAAAAGTATCGGAATAATTTTGGTATTTTGGTATAGGGACAACACTCATGTATTTACATGCAACAGTGAAAAGTACATTATCCATATAATATCAGACCCAGGTGACACATATTCTTATAGATCAGGGGTGTCAAACTTAAGGCCCTGCGAACAGGTTTTATCTGGCCCGCGGGATGAGTTTGCTAAGTTTAAAAATGAGCGGAAATTTTTGAAATAAAAGAAACTGATGTTCTAAATGTGTCCACTAGATGTTGCAATAGCAATTCTTTTTATCTTTATAGATGATGCTACATATGTAAAAAAAATAAACACATGATGTTAGTGCACCAGTCAAGGAAAATGATCAAACTACATAAATAACATCCTGTAATTTGATTTTGATAGTATTTTTTTTATCTTGATAGATTGAAAATTAACACCATTGAGTTGACTGATGGACATTATTACATAATTTATTCAGAAAGTATAAATAACGACACATAAAGATAGAATACTATAACCGCAACATGTAAGTGTAAAAAAAAACAACAACATTATAATTTGTGCATTTTCAGAATGTGCTTGTTCAATTTTTAAACAACAAAAACAATCTGAAGTTGTCTTTATTGTTAAGTTATCGTGCCGGGATTCTACCAGTCCGGCCCACTTGGGAGTAGATTTTTCTCCACGTGGCCCCTGATGTAAAATGAGTTTGACACCCCTGTTATAGATACAGTACAGAAGTAAAAAAACACTCTGCCAGGTCTTACCTCCCAATCGTGAAAAATGTCCTGGCGGTGACCTAATCACCCCCAAAATGTAAAGACAGTCATCCACTGTCTTTGTGTCTGTGGGCGCAGGCGAGAACGTTAGCATACACACACAGAAATTGAAGCTTCTAACGGTAAATGTAAGGTAACATAGTAGAAATTATTCGGATCAGCCTCAAAATGTAATTCGTTGTTACCTATCCCATTTCGGACATTTGCTGATGGTTTCATGGAAATCCGCCCCTAACTGGGGGCGGTATAGCTCGGTTGGTAGAGTGGCCCTGCCAGCAACTTGAGGGTTCCAGGTTCGATCCCCGCTTCCGCCATCCTAGTCACTGCCGTTGTGTCCTTGGGCAAGACACTTTACCCACCTGTAGTGATGGGTCCGGCAACACAGATGCATCGGCGCATGCGTCGAGCTCATAGAGCGATACCCTGTTTCGGTGTGCGTACCGCTTTTAGAAAGTCATGTGACCGATCATGAGCTGTTTTGGTCACGTGACCGAACTGTATCGCACTGACGCCTCCTCTGTGCCCTGTGAGCAACGTTCCCTCTAAGGTGCGCGTCTGCGCAATTGCGCACTGCTCAAGCGTCCTCTGCGCACAGCAAATATATGCCGCACACCAAATCAAACCCATCTGAATTCTAAACAAGATAAACACATTTATTCTGTGTAATTTTGCAATGCAACTTTGAGTGACAGTGACAACAAGCGGCCCTAACGGTGTTCGTCAACACCGTTCAATTGAACACCGTTCAATTATTGTAACGTCTATCGAGATGCTTCGAGGACAGGAATTATATAGATCATTTTATTGAGCAAAACTGTTTATATTCGGCCATAACCACACCAAAAATATGAATAAAAAACTTCTATCTCGAAAAACTAGTCATTTTCTGCCGTACAAACCAGGCCAAAACCAACTTGTCATCTGTCACCAACACGCATACCACTAAGCCACTGGTGCGTTTATGGCCACACAAAAAGTCGGACAACTCAAACACCACACAAAGTTACACTATGACTCCTCAGTCATACGTGTGCTTATTCTACTGTCATTTATTATTAATGTTTATTTATTTATATTAATCATGGAATGCTGTTACTAGAGAAAGTTACAGGAAGGCACACTTCATCCTATGCTTACATTTCATTGTGCAACATGAGGATGTTTAAGGAGAACTAAATGTGATCTCTGAAAGGGCTACAAATGATTTCCAAAGCAGGACCCCCACCCAGACATATTGTACAATACTAATCCATAGCTTATGAAAAACAAGATTTATTTTATTTTCATTACAAGTGGGCCAAATCACTAATATTAGAAAATAATCTCATGAAAATGACTCCTCTCATTTGAGTGTTATTATAAAAGATTGGTTTGAGACAGGTGTGCTGCTGGTATTGCCACGTCTGATGTTGCTCACATGTGCTCCACTGAATGCTCAGGGAGTTTTTGTATTTGCTCACACACATGAACAATTAGAGGGAACATTGCCTGTGAGCGGGTCTTTTCTACAGCCGGAGAAATAATAACTAAGAGAAATCGTCTAAAATGTGATACTTTTGAAAAACGGTTTTTTTTAAATAAAAATGTGTAAAAAAAATTTAAAAAAATCCCAGTCCACAAGCATCCTCATTCACAACACATTCTCTTAGTTTTCCATGTTATGATACATGTTCACATTATTTATTGACTGTATCTAAAAAAGATAAAAATATATATTTTTTATTTAAATGAAGATATGAAATAGTCCTAAATTAAATACAATGACTTGGTTTATATTATTGTATATACTAGGTCATAAAATCAGTGTTAGTTGAGTCCGCCCATAGGTTGCCTGTAGGGATTTTTAATGTCCAGCAGATGTCAGTATTTAGTGACACAGTATCAATACAGTTTTGCAATGTGTCGAAACGCTTCATGACGCCTCATCAACCCATCACTACCCACCTGCTTCCAGTGCCACCCACACTGGTTTAAATGTAACTTAGATATCGGGTTTCACTATGTAAAGTGCTTTGAGTCACTAGAGAAAAAGCGCTATGTAAATATAATTCACTTCACACTTCACTTCACTAACTAGTGAACTAATTAACTGTGCTGCAAAACTGCCTGGTGCCGCGCCTCTCGGTGTGCAGGACTTGGCATTAGGTCAACCTAGTCCCAATCAGCCAGCAGGCCTCTGCACCAGGTGGTGTGGATTCCAATCAGCACTTGGTGGCTTTACATTGAAGCTGCTGTGTGCACTGCAAGGCAGGGTGGAAAAGGAAGGCAAATGTTTTGGGCAAACAAACTATTGGGAGCTGCACAGAAACACTCACTGGAAGAGCAAAGAGGCTGAGGGTAAGAGGATATCTTCTGCTCAAGTTGAATGGAAATGCTCTTGCTGCTTAGTGGTGTTGTGTGTGCGTGTATACACAAACACACACAGCCACACATGCAAACACACACACACACAACACCACTAAGCAGCAAGTATCCCCATTATTATTATTATTATTATTTTTATTTTTTTAACACTTGTTTTGGGGGATTTTTTATTTAAAAGGGGCCAGAAATACAATTAAACACATGTCAAAAAAATTTTTTTCCTCCCCCAAACAAGTAACCCACGTAAATTATATATAAAATAAAGTAAAAATAATAAACTACAAAAGAAAAAAACATGCATCAGTCAGGTGAGTACAGGCAAATATTGACATGAAGCCACAAACTGCACTTCATCAATTATCTACCTTTCAATTAAATTTAAGATCGGTCTTTTTTTACATAACAGCCGTTAAATGTCAGCCTAATCTTCTCCAATTTAAGGAATTAAAGAACAACTTTAATCCAGCGGGTGTGGCAAGGAGGTACTGCAGCCTTCAAATTTAGCACAATGAGTCTTTTAGCCAACAAAGTAGTGAATGCTACCAAGTTCTTGGATTTGCAAAGAAAAGATGACAGAGGGGGTACCCCAAATAGTCGCCTTAGAGCAGGGGTGTCCAAACCTTTTCCACTGAGGGCCGTACACGGAAAAATGTAAGGATGCGGGGGCCATTTTGATATTTTTCATTTTCAAACCTTAACAAAATATATGGATATTTTTTTTTAACCTTTAGGGCTCCCGGGGACTATAAAGGGTCTCAGTCATTAAACTGTTAAAAATAAGTCAAATTATTATTTTATATTTAACGCTTACAGTAAATCTGTGTATCAACTTGAGGTTGATATAAAGTAAAAAAAAAAAAAGGTTTACTGTCAGACAACTTTGTTTTTATAGTAAAACTGAAATATGCAGTATTTAGTAATGAGAGCCTTAAAATATCAATAATGCAGGACACCATTGATTTTAATTATTTCATATTTTTGAGTAATCACAGTGAAAAGTTAAATAAAATCCTACTAAATATATTTGGCATCCAAAAGGTCCCCCACTCATAAAGTGATACGTTTTTATTAGTTTTTTTGTAACTTTTCACACTTAAATTACGAGATCAACTTCAGATATATCTGTCGATTTTACGTTTGAACTATTTTGTTTGTTTTATGCTCTTTTGTCGAATAAAACGATGTTTTTATATGGCAACCACACAATATATGCAATATTTGTTCCACATAAAACATTTTAAAGTGATATTTTTTAAACTAATAATTCATTATAACATAGATTTTTAGTCTTTTTTTTTTTTTTTAGCAATGGCAAAAAAAAGAAAAATAAACAAAGACAAAAGAAAAAAAACAGCCTGCATGGCAGCTTTGTGTCAACATTGCAACTTTTTCTTGTTAGATTTCACCTCATTCCACTTTTTTAATATGTTTTTTTAAATTTTTGCAATATTATCAATTTTGCAATTTTTGCAGAATGTGTGGCGGGCCGGTAAACAATTAGCTGCGGGCCGCAAATGGCCCCCGGGCCGCACTTAGGACACCCCTGGCTTAGAGGATTTGGTTCGATCTTTTCGTCAATTACCAAAGAAAAAGTATTCCAAATTTCAATCCAGTAAAGTGCACAGGGATGGGCGAAGTCAACACATATGTATTAGGTTAGCTGGAGACTGTTGACACCGATCACATAATACGGATATTTCTATATACATCTTAGCCAGCTGGATCTTGGTATCATAGGTACGATGTATTAACTTGCATTGAATAAGGCTGTCTAACACAAATAGAAGACTTATGAACTCTACTGAAGATCTCTGTCCAGCTCTCTTCAGGTAGGGTCACTCTTAAGTCACCCTCTTGAAGTCACTTAATGAATTCAGAGATTCAGGCCGTAAATAAAAACAATTATTGTAAATACGCGAACGCAGCCAAGATAGGCTCCAGCAACTCCCGCGACCCCGTGAGGGACAAGCGGTAGAAAATGGATGCATGGATAATCCTTTTTAAAGTCGGAAGTGGTGTCAAAAAAGCATCCAAAACTGTGTCCGTGAGTTTGGAAACCTGGGAAAGGTATTACCAACAATACTGCGTATCTGTATATATTAGGGCTGTGAATCTTTGGGTGTCCCACGATTCGATTCAATATCGATTCTTGGGGTCACGATTCGATTCAAAATCAATTTTTTTTTTTTCAATTCAACAGGATTCTCGATTCAAAAACGATTTTTTTCCCGATTCAAAACGATTCTCTATTCATTCAATACATAGATTTCAGCAGGATCTACCCCAGTCTGCTGACATGCAAGCAGAGTAGTAGATTTTTGTAAAAAGCTTTTATAATTGTAAAGGACAATGTTTTATCAACTGATTGCAATAATGTAAATTTGTTTTAACTATTAAATGAACCAAAAATATGACTTATTTTATCTTTGTGAAAATATTGGACACAATGTGTTGTCAAGCTTATGAGATGCGATGCAAGTGTAAGCCACTGTGACACTATTGTTCTTTTTTTAAAATTTTTTATAAATGTCTAACGATAATGTCAATAAGGGATTTTTAATCACCGCTATGTTGAAATTGTAACTAATATTGATACTGTTGTTGATAATATTCATTTTTGTTTCACTACTTTTAGTTTTGTTCTGTGTCGTGTTTGTGTCTCCTCTCAATTGCTCTGTTTATTGCAGTTCTGAGTGTTGCTGGGTCGGGTTTGGTTTTGGAATTGGATTGCATTGTTATGGTATTGCTGTGTATTGTTTTGTTGGATTGATTAATTAAATTTTAAATAAATTAAAATATTATAAAAAAAAATAAAAAATCGATTTTTTAAAAATGAGAATCAAATCTGAATCGCACAACGTGAGAATCGCGATTCGAATTCGAATCGATTTTTTCCCACACCCCTAGTATATATGTAAAAAAGTGATGATTAGGGAGTAAACATTTATCACAAAGTTGACCAGTAGATGGCAGTCATACACAAGATATATGTTTAGACTGCAATATGATGGCAGTAATCAAACACCAAAACGTTTAATGTTCTATTGAGAATGTAGAACATTACACAGGGCGCTCAAAAATCTGTCAATGTTTTTTCTGTATATATGTAAAAAAGTGAAAATATATCACAAAGTTGCTGGAAAGAGGCAAAAGTGTTTTCAATGTATAAACTTCTAAATCAAACAGTTGCAACTCAAATCAACATCTTCCATTGAAATGAATTGACCCCCCCCCCCCAAAAAAAAAACAGCACAATTTAAACATGTAACATGCCATTTAAAAAAAACAAAAAACAACAAAAACTATCCGACAAGAAATAATGTATGAAAAAATTCCAACGGAGTGTACTACAAACAACTACAGTAGTTTTACGAAGTAATGTAATAATAAAGTACAGTATTGACCATGTCTACAGTTTCTCCTTCCAGCTGCTTCCTCGTCAAATCCACCATCAACAGTTTTTCTATATTTTCATGGATGACAATTGAGTTGAGGTACCACTGTACAGTTCTACCAATTATGGCCTTTGCACTTTGCATTCAGTAAGCCGGGTCATGTAATTTATGTCGATATACCGTATTTTTCGGACTATAAGGCGCACTTAAAAACCTTTTCATTTTCTCAAAAATCCACAGTGCGCCTTATAACTCGGTGCACCTAATGTACGGCATAATTCTAGGTTGTGCTTACTGACCTCGAAGCAATTTGATTTGATACATGGTGTAATGATAAGTAGGATCAGTAGATGGCAGTCATACATAAGCAATATGATGGCAGTAAACAACACCAAAACTTTAAATGTTCCTTTGAGACCGAAGAACATTACACACGGCGCTCAAAAATCTGTCATGATGTTTTGAGTACGACTTCGGTAAGCTATGAAGCCGCACCGCTTGATGGATTGTCGGCGCGTTAAACATACGAGTATTATTATGGCGCGTGTATAAGGACCGTAAAATGGCACCTATTAGCAGACATATTACCTGGTGTTTTGTTTCGCAATATTAAGCAAAACCAACTTTTCTTACCTTCTGGTACCTGCTGATGTGTATTTGGGATCTGCATAAGTCCTGAAAATGTGCGCTCCTCCGCAATTATAGTCTGTGCTGACGCCGTAGTCATAAGCTTCTTCTTTTTCCTCTACCTTCTTATGTGGCATTCATTTTCTGCTGTTGCCATTTCTAATATAAAGTAGCGTAAAGTTCTTACTTATATTTGTCAGTAGACTAGCTACCAAAGCGATAAAAAATGTAGTGAGTTTACATTATTCGCCCACGGAACTTTAGTTATTAGAGGGTTCCGGTCGGTCGTTTTCTCACGGGACACATTTCCGGCGTTGTTGTTGTTTCCGGATGAGAGGATGCTGCTCCGTTATTGATTGAAGTAAAGTCTGAAAGTCATTAAAACAGTTAGCTCCATTTTTTGACACTTCTTCCACCCCCGTCCTTGCACGCTACACAACAAAGATGGCGGGGGAAGACGCTGCCGAAGGTGAGCCACGTAAATAAGACCATAAATCAACGCATCCTGAAGAGACGCTCAGAAAGCTACTCGAAAATGGTCTGTAAAATATAATCTATGCAACACTTTCACCAAAGAACCACCATTACATGTTATGCGCACTGCAAAAACTGAAATCTTAGTAAGATTAAATATCTCAAATAAGGGTGATATTTGCTTATTTTCTGTCTGACAAGATAATTATTCTCACTAAGCAGATTTTATGTTAGAGTGTTTTACTTGTTTTAAGGGTTTTGGCCCTAAATTAACTCAGTAAGATATTATAGCTTGTTGCTGAGATTTTATGATCTATATTGAGTAAAACATGCTTGAAACTAGAATATCAACTGATGCAAAGCTGTGTCATCAACACTCACAAGTATAAAACTACTTTTTTAAAGTAATAATTTCTTACTTCAAGCATGAAAAAAACTAATCATGATGCCGAGCGCATATCATTATGTCAAGATAATGGCACTAGCATTTACTTAATTTAAGAATATTTTTCAACATATTGAACAAAAAGGTCTTTTTGTTTTTCTACCAAGAAAAGTGCACTTGTTATTAGTGAGACTATACTTATTTTAAGTTATTTTTGGGTTCATTGAGGTTAGCTAATTGTTCTTGTTTTGGAAAGTCTTGACCAGCCGAATTTTCTTGTTCTATTGGCAGATAAGTTTGCTTAGATCAAATAAAATACCCCTAATTTTTGTATTTTTTTTTTCTTGTTTTTGAACACTGACTTTTTGCAGTGTGGACCGCAGGATAGTGTTATAAATAGGGATGTCTGATAATGGCTTTTTGCCGATATCCGATGTTCCGATATTGTCCAACTCTTTAATTACCCATACCGATATCAACCGATACCGATATCAACCGATACCGATATATACAGTCGTGGAATTAACACATTATTATGCCTAATTTGGACAACCAGGTACGGTGAAGATAAGGTCCTTTTTAAAAAAATTAATAAAATAAGATAAATAAATTAAAAATATTTTCTTGAATAAAAAAGAAAGTAAAACAATATAAAAACAGTTACATAGAAATTAATAATTAATGAAAATGAGTAAAATTAACTGTTAAAGGTTAGTACTATTAGTGGACCAGCAGCTCGCACAATCATGTGTGCTTATGGACTGTATCCCTTGCAGACTGTATTGACATATATTGATATATAATGTAGGAACCAGAATATTAATAACAGAAAAACAACCCTTTTGTGTGAATGAGTGTAAATGGGGGAGGGAGGTTTTTTGGGGTTGGTGCACTAATTGTAAGTGTATCTTGTGTTTTTTATGTTGATTTAACAAAAAATAATAAAATTAAAAAACGATACCGATAATAAAAAAAAAAAAAAACGATACTGATAATTTCTGATACTACATTTTAAAGCATTTATCGGCCGATCAGGCCGATATTATCGGACATCTCTAGTTTTAAATTTAGTAAAAAAATCATACAATGACCCCTTTAATGTGCCTTATAATCCGGTGGCCTTTTGTATGAAAAAACAACTGAATAGACCCGCTCATCGGCTGTGCACTTTTTAATGCGGTGCACCCTATGGTCCGAAAAATACGGTACGTTGTCAAAGTATCATTGATTTAAAATAAAAAAAACCAGCTGCATATACTAACCATATTAGCAATGCATATTCAAATGCCTACACTTGTGAATGTATATATGTATTTCATCTCTACATGGCGATGGTGTTTATGTCCATGCTGAGCCTACAAAGAGCTTAGATAATATATTGCATTCCATGCGCTGAACAACAAACTGCAAGTGATGCTGTTTTCGCAGCGTCTCTCTGCAGTGTTATAAATGATTGTGTCATAAGTCAGATATTATTATCGTGACTGCACCGGAGCTTCAGTAAGACCACTTTCATGTCACTAGATCACTGGTTTGTTTCATGTGTATTTCCAGGGAAAAGAAAGCGGTCGCATGAAGATGTTTTTCATATCAATACCGTCTTCTGAGCAGTGCATGCATTTTTAATAAGGATTCAGGCATGAATGGAGTCAAACATGCAAGAGCATGTCTAGACCTGGTTTTGACAGGTCGACCACAGATGGACGCGGGTCATTCTTCTGCACCACAGAGCAACTCTTGCTCACATGAGTCAGAAACCATAGTGATGCTGTGCATCCATCTTTGGTCCACAGCGGGATGCTCATTCAAGATGAACTTCAGTGTAGTCGTGTGGTTTCAAAACAATATCTACCTAGTCTGGTGTCTACACGTATCAAACTTCACGATGATTTGTTTCAATCAAAATTAGGTTCGTCACGATACCAGCATTTCAGGAGTTGATATTTCCACAATTCTTGATACGTGTTTGATAGAAAGGAAAAAATAACTAAACCCAAGTACTTTAACCTGGGTTTAGTTAGACCTTTAGTTAGACCTGCTCAGTGGCCTAGTGGTGAGAGTGTCCGCTCTGAGATCGGTAGGTTGTGAGAGTGGTTATGAATTATGGTTTTTTGATCATTTTAATTAAATACAGTAATATTTTACCATATTTACAGCGGTTATTATTACTACCGTTTATTTGTAGTACAAATAAACCTACTCAGTGGCCAAATGGTTAAGAGTGTCCGCCCTGAGATCGGTAGGTTGTGTGTTCAAACCGGGGTTTGATATGTGTAGTCCTACCAAAGACTAGAGCTGTGAATCTTTGGGTGTCCCACGATTCAATTAAATATCGATTCTTGGGGTCACGATTCGATTCAAAATTTATTTATTTTTTCAATTCAGCACGATTCTCGATTAAAAAAACAAATTTTTCCCGATTCAAAACAATTCTCTATTCATTCAATACATAGGATTTCAGCAGGATCTACCCCAGTCTGCTGACATGCAAGCAGAGTAGTAGATTTTTGTAAAAAGCTTTTATAATTGTAAAGGACAACGTTTTATCAACTGATTGCAATAATGTAAATTTGTTTAAACTATTAAATGAACCAAAAATATGACTTATTTTATCTTTGTGAAAATATTGGACACAGTGTGTTGTCAAGCGTATGAGATGCGATGCAAGTGTAAGCCACTGTGACACTATTGTTCATTTTTTAAATTTTTATAAATGTCTAATGATAATGTCAATGAGGGATTTTTAATCACTGCTATGTTGAAATGGTTACTAATGTTGATACTGTTGTTGATAATATTAATTTTTGTTTGTTGAGTTGCTGGTTTGGTTTTGGAATTGGATTGCATTGTTATGGCATTGCTGTGTATTGTTTTGTTGGATTGATTAATTAAAAAAAAAAAAAAATATATATTTTTTTTAAATCGATTTTTTTAAAATGAGAATCGATTTTGAATCGCACAACGTGAGAATCGCGATTCGAATTCAAATCAATTTTTTCCCACACCCTTACCAAAGACTATAAAAATGGGACCCATTGCCCACAATGGGTCCCATTTCAAGAGTTGGAATTGGGGGTTAAATCACCAAAATGATTCCCGGGCGTAGCCACCGCTGCTGCTCACTGATCCCCTCACCTCCCCAGGGGGTGAGGGTGATGGGTCCAATGCAGAGGATAATCTCACCATACCTAGTGTGTGTGTGTGGCAATCATTGGTACTTTAAATTTCACTTTAAAGTCACTACTTTATTAAAAACTGTTTGGAATTTTGCCTATCGTTCACAATCATTATGAGAGACGAGTACACAAAAGTTTTTTTTTTGCATTTTAACATTTAAAAATCGGCTCGCTCCCATTAGCCGTATCTTCCAAGCGGTTTTTTATCATCTTTAAAAAAAAAAGACGTGTGTTCTTGTCTCTCATAATGATTGTAAATAATAGGCAACATTCCAAAAAAGTGCACTTTACTTCAACTTCAGTTTGCACACAATTTAAATTGCAGTATGAACTGCCAACGGACTAACTCGCTGGAATATAAAGACAATATAACATACATCCATAAACGTGGATGCATATGAAAAAGTGCAATATATTTATCTATACAGTAATTATTTATATCTGCACATTATTGCTCTTTTATCCTGCACTACAACGAGCTAACGCAACATAATTTTGTTCTTATCTGTACTGTAAAGTTCAAATTTGAATGGCAATAAAAGGAAGTCTAATTCTAACATACTGTATAATGACATAACTATACTGCATTAGAAAAAGAACAGCAGTGGCCTATAGCCTCCTAGTCTATCAAAACAAGCAATAAGCAAATACTTATAAATATGCTAATGAATAACTAACAATCACCTATTTTACGTTCTAAAAGGAACAGCAGTGGCGTGGGGCCTTCAAATATATCAAACAAACAATATTGTTCTTCATATTCTTTCAATATAGTGGTGGCGTTTATAAAGGAAAATAAAAATAATACAAATAAAAAGGCTAAAACCTTTCTAAAGACAAATGTTCATTTAACATTTCAATCTTTTCTCATTACGTTATGCCGTTTTTCTTTATTTTTACATGTTTGCTGTTTTTCTTTCTTTATTTGCTCATCAAAAACAGCACTCTGGTGAAAAAAGGTGTCGAAAGTGTTGACAAATGACAGAAGAGTGTCTCTCAGCTGTGTTTTCTTGGCACTTATGAAGTGAAGTTTTTTGTAAATGGTTTTCTGCACACTGCACTGCAAAAAGTCAGTGTTCAAAAACCAGTAAAAAAAAATACAAAAATGAGGGGTATTTTACTTGAACTAAGCAAAATTATCTGCCAATAGAACAAGAAAATTTGGCTTGTCGAGACTTTCCAAAACAAGTAAAATTAGCTAACCTCAATGAACCCAAAAATACCTTAAAATAAGTATATTCTCACTAATAACAAATGCACTTTTCTTGGTAGGAAAAAATATTAGACCTTTTTGCTCAATATATTGAAAAATATTCTTAAATTAAGTAAATGCTAATGTCGTTATCTTGACATAATGATATGTGCTCGGCATTACATTTCTTGAAACCAGCAAACTTATAGTAAAAACTAGTTTATTGTTCTTAATGGAAAGGCAACAAGGCAACCGCTTGTTACTCTCGGGGTCTGCTAGACGCTCAGGCAAATCATATTGTCTAAAAGTGCATTTTTCCATCGATAACATGACATCATCACGCCAAGTACGTGCTCTTTCAGTCAATTAGTGCGCATATATACAGCCCGGCCCCCGGCCAAAATGTTTTTCATTGTAATTTGGAAGAATTTATCCGAATGTGCATGAACTATTTCTGTTCGAAATTGTTAGAAATGTTAAATGTTTAAATATTAACTGTCAGTTTACTGTACTGTGCCAACTGTACTACTATATGAGTACACATTTTCTATTGTTTCCTTGGAAAATAAAACAGCAAAGTCCATTTGGCTGTCATTCGTTTTAATTATGAGACACAATTGTGTCAAAGTCATGATTTTTTTTTTTTAATGCTTGAAATAAGAAATTATTACTTTAAAAAAGTAGTTTTATACTTGTGTTGATGACACAGCTTTGCAACAGTTGATATTCTAGTTTCAAGCATGTTTTACTCAATATAGGTCATCAAATCTCAGCAACAAGCTGTAATATCTTACTGAGATCATTTAGGACCAAAACACTTAAAACAAGTAAAACACTCTAACATAAAATCTGCTTAGTGAGAAGAATTATCTCATCAGACAGAAAATAAGCAAATATCACCCTTATTTGCGATATTTAATCTTACTTAGATTTCAGTTTTTGCAGTGTGCGTTAATGCTCACTGCTTGGGCTTGTGGTGGCGGATCTCATGCGGCGAATACTTTCGTGACCGAAGAAATGCATGGCGCAAGATACATCTCTCGTCTACTTTCGACATGTACCTCTACTCGCTAAATGTAGCAACAAAGTCGCTAAAGTGCATCAATGATCATTTCTGCTACGTCTTATCCTCTGGCAAACCAGGCGCGTATGAGGTGTGTTGTGTAGCGGAGTTAGGCCACACCTACATGCTACTCTTCCACACTTCCATTATCATTTGTTTATGAGCGACGGCGAATCAGAAGCATCAAATTTACATTCTTGACAGGCTTCCGCGAACAAGTAAATATATAACTTATAGCACTGGCTCGTTTTTCTAAGACAGCTGTCGCCAATAATTGACGCGGCTAGCTGAGGAAAAAGTGTTGTGCAATATTGGATACTGCAAAAGCAGGTATCGGTGTATTTTTTGCATGTTTGTATCAACCTGAGGCCGTACTTATCAAGCTTCTTAGAATTACTCCTAAGAAGTCTGCTAAGAGTTGACTTAAGAGTAAATAAATTCTTCGCTGAAAGCTGCACTTAAAAGTTAGTTATCAAGCGTCTTACTCACACTTTCAGCGAAGTGTAGGACTGAATCTTGAGTGTCACACTCAGAGCTGAATTACGACATTACTATGTGCCGTAAACGGAATTTTAGGTGACGTCATTTCTGTGTCCATAGAAATGACCAATCACGGAAGGGAATCCGTTGTCTAAGAATAAAGAAATATCTTGGAAATATTTAAGTGGACAATGGGAGTGTATATTTTGACAATAAACTACAAAATGATACAAAACAAACTAGTCCCCGCCGGCACTCACGCTACCGCTCCCTCTCTTCTCTCGCCCACACACTCACTGACGTCACTCACCTCACGGCCACACACATACGCTACTGTCATAACATGTTCTTTCCAATTCATTAATTAGGCAACTAATTTGAAACTGGTGTGGGTGGCTCTATATATACTAGCCCACTGCAGACACATGCAGAAATCAACAAGGAATCGAAAAGTATTAAATCTGTGACAAAAATAATATCCGCTCTGTCTAAACGATACCGTTTGATCAGCTGCTCGTCATCAAAAAAAACAACAACATTGTTCCGTTCCCTGAACGTTCGCGCACGTCTCTCTCGCCTCAGTGCCATCCCCTGCTGGCAACTCCTAACCACTTAAGACACCTCTGAAGGTCTCTTAAATATCGTGGAGAGTAGGAGTGATTCTTAGACTTAAGAACGTTGATAAAAAGCTTTTATTCTTAAGTTTGAGAGTAGGACTAAATTTCGCAAATTCTCAGGACTTAAGTGTAAAATGGCACTCTAAGAAGCTTGATAAGTACGGCCCCTGGTATCTAAGTATCAATACTTATGATAACCCTAATACGAGGGTCAGCAACCCGCAGCTCACTCGATCTTTAGCGCCGCCCAAGTGGCTCCCTGGAGCATTTTGAAAACATTTTTGAAAATGGAAAAAGATGGGGGAAAAATAAATGTTTTGCTTTAGTATGTTTTTTGTTTGAGGACAAACATGACACAACCCTTCCCAATTGTTAGAACGCCCACTGTTTAATATGTTTGTGTGTATGCTTCACTGATGAGTATTTGGTGAAAATCGTTTTGTCCCACTAATTTCGGCGGTTCTTGAACCCACCATAGTGTGGACTGTGACACAACAGTTTGTTTACATGTCAAATATTCCACTCTTTCTTTGTCTCATTTTGTCCACCAAAAGTTTTATGCTGTGCGTGAATGCACAAAGGTGCGCTTTGTTGATGTTATTGACTTGTTGGAGTGCTAATCAGGCATATTTGGTCAGTGCATGACTGCAAGCTAATCAATGCTAACATGCTATTTAGGCTAGCTGTATGTACATATTGCATCATTATGCCTCATTTGTAGGTATATTTGAGCTAATTTAATATCCTTTACTTTTATCCTCTTTGTATATACTTAGTTTTGCATGTCTCATGACACATTATCTAGACTGACCATACGTCCTCTTTTCCCCGGACATGTCCTCTTTTGCGGGGCTGTCCGGGCGGAGTTTCTTAAATGCCTCAAATGTCCGGCATTTTGAGTTAGGGTTGCGTGTATTTTCAATGTACGTCCAGGGTTAAGAAGGGGTTAAAAGCAAAACAAACTGTGAAGGTGTGCGCAGCAGCATTCGTGAGGGAGGGGCAGAGACAGAGAGCGAGAGAGTTATGATAAACGCACATTCTAAAAATACTATTAAAATAAACAAAAACATAACAAAAGTGAAATAAAAAAGCTTAAAGGTGAAATGTAATTTAGAAAAAGTTGCAATGTTGACTAATTAAAACAAAGCTGTTTTTTTTTCTTTCAAACTGTCATTGCTCAAAACATAATATTGCATCAAAATCTATTTTATTATGCATTAATGATCTATCCAAGGTTCTGATTACTTCACATCAAATATTACACTTTGTAAAATATTTTTGGTGGAAGAGTTTGCATATTTTGTGTGTTTGCCATTGAAAACAGAGTTTTGTTTGACAAAAAAGGGCGGAAAACCAACAAACAAAAAAACAACATAAAAAAAACTAAAACATTTTGAAATGAGGGATGGATCTGAAGTTGATGTATGTATGCCCTGGCACACCATTATCATCATTTCATGGCCGAAGCAAAACACTTTTTTATACTTTTATACTGAAATAAATACACCTACAACTTATTAGATACAAATATAGAAAAAACTACCAGCAGCGGTAAAGTTCAGATCCATGAAGAAAAGAAGAAAGTGAATGAATGTTTATAACTGAATACATTTACATATGCATACAAATGTGTTGTATTTTTTTAATTTTTTTAAATGAATGAAGTAACGTTTATACGGACCCCAAAAATTTGCTGTGGGACCCCATTTTTATGACTTGATGGGGTCCCTGGGACCCCATTTTGAAAATTCCTAGCGCCAACACTGCTGTCAACAGAGGAGAAAAAATGCTTTATTTAAATAAATGTATTATTTATAAAGCAAGTTCGAGTATCATTGGCAAATTTTCACCTAGTCCCGGCCTTGGCGTGCTGCCCGCCTTGGCACGCATATGTGTCTTCTTTTTGGGATTTCAGAATATGGTCAGCCTACATTATCTGTATGTAATATTGGCTGCGTTTCCGATAGTTGTTTGTGTGTCATGTTGTTCCAGACCACAGCAAACGTTACCTAGCCTGCCAAATATTGCAATAAATCTATTAAAAGAAGACAGACTGCCGTTTCCTTTTAACTTGGACACACACATCTATACCTTTGGCCATTAAAAGCCAGTAATTTCCAGGAGTTATTTCACCTTCTGAGTAGCCTCTGATTTACTAACGTTTTCTAATGTAAAAATGTGTAGAATAAATATTACATTTCAACATTTCTGTCAACAAAGATTTGCTTCAGCCTGCGACACACAGTCATTTTGATAGTAGGCTAATATAGCTAATATGGCCACTTCCGTCATGTGTTGCCTTCATTACAAGACTTTAAGCGGCTTTTAATTTTTTGCGGCTCCAGACAGATTAGTTTTTTGTATTTTTAGTCCAACATGGCTCTTTCTACGTTTTGGGTTGCCGACCCCTGCCCTAATCGAAACATATACTTTTTATTTTGTGAACTGCTGCAAAGCTGTCGAGTGTGGCCATAAAGAGTTTTCTGTGTATCAGCTTGTTCTGGGACTTAAATGTTCATTCCAGCCACTTTGATATTCGTACTTGTCACACAGAGGAGAAGTGCTGTCAAGGCAAATGTCTTGAGTTTAACTACGGGACACCTGGCACACTGTGTAAATTTTTTCAACCCACCCCTTCCTATTTTCCTGGGGCCGTACTTATCAAGCTTCTCAGAATTACTCCTAAGAAGTCTGCTCAGAGTTGACTTAAGAGTAAATACATTCTTCGCTGAAAGCTGCACTTAAAAGTTAGTTATCAAGCGTCTTACTCACACTTTCAGCGAAGTGTAGGACTGAATCTTAAGTGTCACACTCAGAGCTGAATTACGACATTACTATGTGCCGTAAATGGAATTTTAGGTGACGTCATTTCTGTGTCCATAGAAATGACCAATCACGGAAGGGAATCTGTTGTCTAAGAATAAATAAATATCTTAGAAATATTTAAGTGGACAATGGGAGTGTATATTTTGACAATAAACTACAAAATAATACAAAACAAACTAGTCCCCGCACTCACGCTACCGCTCCCTCTCTTCTCTCGCCCACACACTCAGACGTCACTCACCTCACACATACGCTACTCTCATAACATTTTCTTTCCAATTCATTAATTAGGCAACTAATTTGAAACTTGTGTGGGTGGCTCTATATATACTAGCCCACTGCAGCCACATGTAGAAATCAACATGGAATCGAAAAGTATTAAATCTGTGACAAAAATAATACCTGCTCTGTCTAAACGATACCGTTTGATCAGCTGCTCGTCATCAAACAAATCCAGGACATCGTTCCGCTCCCTGAATGTTCGCGCATGTCTCTCTCGCCTCAGTGCCATCCCCTGCTGGCAACTCCTAACCACTTAAGACACCTCTGAAGGTCTCTTAAATATCGTGGAGAGTAGGAGTGATTCTTAGACTTAAGAACGTTGATAAAAAGCTTTTATTCTTAAGTTTGAGAGTAGGACTAAATTTCGCAAATTCTCAGGACTTAAGTGTAAAATGGCACTCTAAGAAGCTTGATAAGTACGGCCCCTGCTCTCCGAACATCTAGAATGCATTAACCTTCTAATGCTGCCAGGGATGCTCCACAGCTCTTGTGACTCATATCCAATTGAACCATCCACACTTTGTCCACCTGATAACTCATTGTTGTCACTACGCTAATTGTATAGGCCGTATTTTTTTTTACTAATTTAGTTACTAATTATTAAGTTCTACACCAGTGCAACTTCAACATATTCTTAAATGAATAACTTTCTGACAATCTAAAATTAGTTTATATGTATCCGCTTATTAAAAATGATGTGTTTGCTTGGTGTTGGGTAATGAATCCGGTACTTTTATAGGTAGCGTCCTGATTCTGTCGGTACTATCGGGTACCGATTTAACTTAAAATCAAACGGTACCATATTTCAATCTCTTTTTGCTCGCGATGTGATTGGCAAACAAGCACTTATAGCGGACTCGGCTCTGACTGCAAGCTCAGCTTCCCCTGAAATGTCCAAAAAAAAGTGGTCAAATATTAGGGCTGTGAATTCGATTCTTGGGGGTCACGATCGGATTCAGAATCGATTAATTAAAAATAAAAAAATCATTTTTTTTTTAAATTTTTTTTTTAAATTAATCAGTCCAACAAAATAATACACAATACCATAATAATACAATTCCAAAACCAAACCGGGCCCAGCAACAGTCAAAATAGCAATCAACAGAGCAATTGAGAAGACACACAAACATGACACAAAACCATTTTTTATTTTTTTTTCATTCATTTATTTATTTATTTCAGGCAATGACATACAAAAGTACAAAGGTGACAACACATAATAATATAAATTAATATAGTGCAAAAGGTAATGTATAGTATGCAATGCATGATTGTCCAGTTTTGCCTGAAAGGTAATAGGAAGATCATTTATTTAATCCCACCCCCAGTTCTCCATTCAGTGATTATTCACATGAGTTTCACTCTTACTTTGTTCAAGGATTATAATACAGATGTTGTATCATAGTGGCATTACCACAGGTAACAATAATTATCACACACAAAACAATCCAAAAGTAGTCAAACAAAAATGAATAATATCAACAACAGTATCAATATTAATAAGAATTCCAACATCGCAGTGATTAGAAATCCCTCATTTACAATATCATCACGGCCATTTATTAACAATAAAATAAAAACATTTAAAAAATGAACAATAGTGTCACAGTGGCTTATACTTGCATTGCATCACATAAGTTTGACAACACATCATGTCCAATATTTTTCCACAAAGATAAAAAAGTCATTTTAGGTTAATTTAATAGTTAAAACACATTTAAACAATGGATCCCATATTCCAATATATGACTCATTGTTATCTAAACTAAATGCAGTTTTTCTACTGATATCATCTCCATAGCTTGTGTATACCAGTCAATATGAGTTGGGCTATCAACATTTTGTAATCGATTCTTGATTCAAAATCAATACTTTTTTTTTAATAACAATGGGTGCCAGTTCTCTGATTAACTACATCCCTCCATAAAATAGATAAACAGCTCTAATCAATTTGTATATTACTTAAAAGAAAACTGGTTCTGTTTAAAAAAAATAAATAAAAATGCTTCCCAAATATTTAATAAAGTCCAATACAAAAAAGGCACCCAATACCTTTTATTTTCTAAAGTAAATCTGTACAGCAGATATGATCATCTAGATCAGGGGTGTCCAAAGTGTGGTCCGGGGGCCATTTGCGGCCCGCGGCTAATTTGTTAACGGCCCACGACATATTTTTTTAAGAATACTATAACAAAAAAAAAAAAACGTGGAATAAAAGAGCAAACAGGTGAAATGTAACGAGAAAAAGTTGCAATGTTGACTCTGATAACATCAAGCTGCCATGTAGCCTGTTTTTACTGTAAAACTGCCATTGCTCAAAAAATAATAAAAACTTATAAGCAGTGGATGGATCTGCAGTTTATCGAAAGATTGAAGCGTTGAAAGTAATAATATGTATTGATGTATGACTTTTTTTTAACACTTATGAGTGGCGGCCTTTTGGATCCCCGAGATCAAAAGTATTGGTGTTATGAATGATATACCCTTTTAAAGCTCTGATGACTTCACATCAAATATAAACATTTTTCAAACGTTTTGGAGAAAATATTGCATATTTCAGGTTTTTGCCATTAAAAAACGTTTTTCTTTTTTTCTTTTTAAAGGTTATAAAACATAAAAAACATACTAAAACTTTATGTCAACGGTGAGATCTGAAGTTGATCTATACATATTTAAGTCTTGAAAGTAAAAAAAATAATATATGACTCATTTTTAATGCATTAATGACTGGGAACCTTTCGGGTGCCCAGGACCTTTAACATTCACCAAAATTAAAAGGGAGCCCTAATGGTTTTCAAAATAAAAAAATATCAAAATGGCCCCTGAATGCTTTGATTTTTCAGTGTGCAGCCCTCAGTGTCAAAAGTTTGGACATGCCTGATCTACATCAACATGATTTGCCTGAGTAGCTGGACAGGACAGATATATAAAAAAAAAATACAAAAAGATACTTCGATTTTTTTTTTTTTTTTCAATTGATTAAGTATTGTTACAAATAAGAATTGCAATTAACAGAAAATTGATTTTTTTTGCATTCAGCTTTTGTTCGGAATCAGCTACGTTGGCGACAGCTGACGCTTTCTTCTTATTGTGGTAGCGTCACAGTGCATTAAACGGTGTTGAAGCTGAGCGTCCATTGACTATAATAGGGGAGCATAGAGTGGGTTGTTTCACTGCAGCCGAAGTAGACAGTCATTGAATAAATGCTCGGCTTTTTCCTGCCCATCAGACGCCGAGTGTCTCTGGAAGTGTATGGAGAAGTGGACTTGCCCTCAGCTGGCCGAGACGCTGAACTTCCGCATGATGATTGCATCAAATGCCTTTTTGATTTCAGAGCAAAATGAGCGAATCAGCGATCTTGAAATATAAAAAACTGCCATAGCGTTGTTTTAGGTTTCATTCCCTTGTTCCGTGTTGATATGGAGAATTTTCTATTCTAACCCTGTAAGTGACGTTTTCTTCACAGAATCTAACATCTTTTATATCTTTTATCTGTTATTGGAGACTGCACTCATGTCTAGAGAGCAACTGAAAATGAGCTTCTCCTCCTTGATCGACCAGCAGTGCTATTGTTTTAAACATAACCTGTCCTTAAAACAGCAAAGTAATAACTTGGAAATAAAAACAAGAAAATAAGGAAACTAATTGCTAAAGTGCTTCGTTGAAAAAAATGCAATAACATAGCCGGGTTAGTTCACCACAAAGATTGAAGGGTGGGAGTAACACGCACACACGCACACACACGCACACACACACACATATTCTTGTATTTGTTACCTTCTTGAGACTTCCGAAAAATGCCTACCTCTTTAGGACCACCCTTTCTAGATATATAAAGATTTGTATTTACAACATTAATAATATATACATACTATGTACATATTAAAAAGGTACACTTTTAGTTTTTTAAATTTATTTTTTGTTTGTAATTGGTTTTTAAAGCCTGCCTTCCGCCCGAATGCAGCTGAGATGGACTCCAGCACCCCCCCGCGACTCCAAAAGGGACAAGCAGTAGGAAATGGATGGATGGATGGTTTTTAAAGGCCTACTGAAATGCGATTTTCTTATTCAAACGGGGATAGCAGGTCCATTCTATGTGTCATACTTGATCATTTCACGATATTGCCATATTTTTCTGAAAGGATTTAGTAGAGAACATCGACGATAAAGTTCGCACCTTTTGGTCGCTGATAAAAAAGCTTTGCCTGTACCGGAAGTAGCAGATGATATGCGCGTGACGTCACCGGTTGTGGAGCTCCTCACATCTGCACATTGTTTACAATCATGGCCACCAGCAGCGAGAGCGATTCGGACCGAGAAAGCGACGATTTCCCCATTTAATTTGAGCGAGGATGAAAGATTTGTGGATGAGGAAAGTGAGAGTGAAGGACTAGAGGGCAGTGGCAGCGATAGGGAAGATGCTGTGAGAGGCGGGTGGGACCTGATATTCAGCTGGGAATGACTAAAACAGTAAATAAACACAAGACATATATATACTCTATTAGCCACAACACAACGAGGCTTATATTTAATATGCCACAAATTAATCCCACATAACAAACACCTCCCCCCTCCCGTCCATATAACCCGCCAATGCAAATCAAACACCCGCACAACACACTCAATCCCACAGCCCAAAGTACCGTTCACCTCCCCAAAGTTCCTACAGCACATATATTTCCCCAAAATCCCCAAAGTTACGTACGAAACATGCACATAGCGGCACGCACGTACGGGAAAGCGATCAAATGTTTGGAAGCCGCAGCTGCGTACTCACGGTAGCGCGTATCCAACTCAAAGTCCTCCTGGTAAGAGTCTCTGTTGTCCCAGTTCTCCACAGGCCAATGGTAAAGCTTGACTGTCATCGTTCGGGAATGTAAACAATGAAACACCGGCTACGTGTTTGTGTTGCTGCAGCCGGCCGCTAATACACCGCTTCCCACCTACAGCTTTCTTCTTTGCTGTCTCCATTGTTCATTAAACAAATTGCAAAAGATTCACCAACACAGATGTCCAGAATAATGTGGAATTTTGCGATGAAAACAGACGACTTAATAGCTGGCCACAATGCTGTCCCAAAATGTCCTCTACAATCCGTGACGTCACGCGCAGGCGTCATCATACCGAGACGTTTTCAGCAGGATATTTCGCGCAAAATTTATAATTGCACTTTACTAATCTGTATTGGCATATGTTGCAATGTTAAGCTTTCTTCATTGATATATAAACTATCAGACTGCGTGGTCGGTAGTAGTGGGTTTCAGTAGGCCTTTTTAAATCTTCATTATTTACTTCGTTATTACAGTATGTCTCTATATACATATTTGATGTTTTTTCATTAATTTTGGCCAAAGGAGGCCCATTTAAATTTCTTACACACACTTGTTATTTCATATGTTGACCAGAAGGGAGAGCGCTTTTAAAACCGACACACAGTCGATTGGGAAAATTATTCCTTTTTGGGACCACCCTAATTTTGATAGATTTCACCACCAGGGGTGCAAATGAGACATTTTCTATTGGATGCAATGGTTTACTGTATTGGGACCATGATTTATGTCCTAACTTGTTGACCGGTCCTCATATGGGGGGTACTTTTCCTTGATGTCTCAAGAAGGGGAGAAATACAAGAACACGCATGCACACACACACACACACACACACACACACACACACACACACACACCGACACCGACACAAAGAGACAGGCGGTAAAAAGATGAGAACATGCTTGAAAGGTCAGAAAATTAGTGATAAGAAAAGTAGTTTAATTTCAAAGCATCTCATTTATTTACATTGACAACACAAAGGCAGCGTGTAGAACAGGGGTTCATTTTAGATGGGGGGCCACATGGAGAAAAATCTACTCCCAAGTGGGCCGGACTGGTAAAATCACGGCACGAGAACTTAAAAATAAAGACAACTTCAAATTGTTTTCGTTGTTTGAAAATAGAACAAGCACATTCTGAAAATGTAGAAATCATAATGTTGTTGTTTTTTTTTACACTTACATGTTGCGGTTAATAGTTTCCTACCTTTATTTGTCGTTATTTATACTTTCTGAATAAATTATGTGATCATTTTCATCAGTCAACTCATTGGTGTTAATTTTCAACCTATCAAAATAAAAACATAATATCAAAATCAAATTACAGGATGTTATTCATGTAGTTTGCCCATTTTCCTCGACCGGTGCACTAACATCACGTGGTTTATTGTTTTTACATATGTAGCATCATCTACAAAAATACAAAGAATTGCTATGGTGACATCTAGTGGACACATTTAGAACAGCAGTTTCTTTCATTAAAAACATGTTGGCTCACTTTTATACTTAGCAAACTCATCCCGCGGGCCGGATAAAACCGGTTTCGCGGGCCGGATGACATCCCCGGTGTAGAACATTTCATATTGTTCTGTTCTACCAATAACCTACTCTGGTACTTTAGATGCATTTGTGTAGTTTGGAAGAAAACGAGTCACACTCCGTTCCCTGTTGAGCTTTATAAACTTTTTTTTTTTTTTTTGTTTTGTTTTGTTTTGTTTTGTTAATACACTGTAGCACTTTGAGATTGTTTACTCAATATAAAGTGCTTTTATATAAATAAAATCTACTATTATTATTATTATTTTCTATCATGTAATACATTGTACATTATTAATTTTACAGATTTCACTTTTTATTATTATTTTTTTTTCAGCCTTAAAAAAGCAGACCACCACAAGAATAAATATACCTGAGCTATTTTCGGGGACCGAAGTATTTCCCTCCTGGCTCCTTTTCAAGGCAACTGTAATCCTCACTAATCACTACAACTTGATTGTAATTGTTCTTCAGCGTGTTACACATTCATCGCCATTCAAACGACACGTTTTTCTTCTCCCTCGCTGGCCGCGTTTATCTCCGGCAGCAGGTGGACGACGCCTCTACCAAGCACATCCAGCTTCATCTCTAATCCTTCACTTTTCTTGCTCTAAATCCTGACTGGAGGCGTCTGCAGGCTCCCATCTAGACAATCCATCTGCTCTAAGCTGTAACTATTTATTACTGATAAAAGCTCAGTTTAATCCTGAAAAAAAACATAGCAGATCTCGACACCAGTGTTGAACGTTTCGGCCGGAAAAAAAGAACCCCGCTGTGACTTTGGGAGCACAGAAGTTTGAACGTTCCCTGTTTGCTTCTAAAACACTGCAAAAACTGAAATCTAAGTACGATTAAAGGCCTACTGAAAGCCACTACTACCGACCACGCAGTCTGATAGTTTATATATCAATGATGAAATCTTAACATTGCAACACATGCCAATACGGCCGGGTTAATTTATAAAGTGCAATTTTAAATTTCCCGCGAAACTTCCGGTTGAAAACGTCTAGGTATGATGACGTATGCGCGTGACGTCAATGGTTGAAACGGAAGTATTCGGACACCATTGTATCCAATACAAAAAGCTCTGTTTTCATCGCAAAATTCCACAGTATTCTGGACATCTGTGTTGGTGAATCTTTTGCAATTTGTTTAATGAACAATGAAGACTGCAAAGAAGAAAGCTGTAGGTGGGATCGGTGTATTAGCGCCTGGCTGCAGCAACACAACCAGGAGGACTTTGACTTGGATAGCAGACGCGCTATCCGACGCTAGCCGCCGACCGCATCGATGATCGGGTGAAGTCCTTCGTCGCTCCGGGTGTTGATGAGCAGATGAGTGCTGGCTGGCGTAGGTGGATAGCTATGTTTTAGCATAGCTCTGTGAGGTCCCGTAGCTAAGTTAGCTTCAATGGCGTCGTTAGCAACAGCATTGTTAAGCTTCGCCAGGCTGGAAAGCATTAACCGTGTAGTTACATGTCCACGGTTTAATAGTATTGTTGATTTTCTGTCTATCCTTCCAGTCGGGGGTTTATTTCTTTTGTTTCTATCTGCAGTTAAGCCCGATGCTATCACGTTAGCTCCGTAGCTAAAGAGTTTTGCCGATGTATTGTCGTGGAGATAAGTCACTGTGAATGTCCATTTCGCGTTCTCCACTCTCATTTTCAAGAGGATATATTATCCGAGGTGGTTTAAAATACAAATCCGTGATCAACAATAGAAAAAGGAGAAAGTGTGGAATCCAATGAACCCTTGTACCTAAGTTACGGTCAGAGCGAAAAAAGATACGTCCTGCACTGCACTCTAGTCCTTCACTCTCACGTTCCTCATCCACAAATCTTTCATCCTCGCTCAAATTAATGGGGTAATCGTCGCTTTCTCGGTCCGAATCGCTCTCGCTGCTGGTGTAAACAATTGGAAAATGTAAGGAGCCTTTCAACCTGCGACGTCACGCTACTTCCGGTACAGGCAAGGCTTTTTTTTAATCAGCGACCAAAAGTTGCGAACTTTATCGTCGATGTTGTCTACTAAATCCTTTCAGCAAAAATATGGCAATATCGCGAAATGATCAAGTATGACACATAGAATGGATCTGCTATCCCCGTTTAAATTAAAAAAAAAAAAAATTCAGTAGGCCTTTAAATATCTCAAATAAGGGTGATATTTGCTTATTTTCTGTCTTATAAGATAATTCTTCTCACTAAGCAGATTTTATGTTAGAGTGTTTTACTCGTTTTAAGTGTTTTGGTTCTAAATGATCTCAGTAAGATATTACAGCTTGTTGCTGAGATGTTATGACCTATAGTAAAACATGTTTGAAACTAGAATATCAACTGTTGCAAAGCTGTGTCATCTACACTCACTTTAAAAAAGTAGTTTTATACTTGTAGTAATTTCTTAATTCAAGCATGTAAAAAAAAAAATCATGACTTCGACACAATTGTCTCATAATTAAATCAGATGACAGCCAAATGAACTTTGCTGTTTTATTTTCAATGAAACAAGAGAAAATACATACTCATATAGTAGTACAGTTGTAGTGAGAATATTCTTATTTTAAGGTATTTTTGGGGTAATTAAGGTTAGCTAATTTTACTTGTTTTGGAAAGTCTTGAAAGTCAAATTTTCTTGTTCTATTGGCAGATAATTTTGCTTAGTTCAAATAAAATACCCCTAATTTTTGTAAAAATTTTTTTCTTGTTTTTGAACACTGACTTTTTGCAGTGTAGTGACTAATGAGCTTGGTGGAACCTTGTATGAACAAACAATGGTTACTGTCACAATAATTCTCAGTAAAAATATAAAAAACATCCAGTTTTCTCGGCTCAAAATGTGTACGATGACTCACAACAGGACCTGTGGAAAAAATGGCTCCGCTCCATTTAATAAGCGGAACATTCTAGAATGGTGCAGTGTAAAAAAAAATGTATTGTGCCTGTGCCCTTTTGTCGCATGTTGATGCAGGAAGAAATGGAAGGTGCAGAGAGTTGGGGAAAAAAATGGGTTTCAAATCTTCCGTCCGAATACAGCAAGGCGAGATTGAAGTTAATTCAGTGGAACATACAGAAATAGTCCGTTCCAGTGTCAACCTTTCCTTGAATAGGTTGGCCTATGCTTGAAAGAGGCTCTGTATCATACCTGCCGGGAAATCATTTTTTTTTTGTCCATGTTTTTGCACTGTCCTATTTTATTTTGCTCTCTGCAGGAAAAAAAAAATCCTCACCAGCTATTAAGTCCGCTCAACGCAGTACTTGGAGCTCCTCGCGGATGTGATTGTGAATGTGCATGTTACGCAACTCAATCAAATGACTGAAAAGACATCCCTGCCAAAAATCTAAACTTTGGGTTAATATCTTGACAAGACATGAACATGGGTTTGAGTCCCGCCTCGGGCATGTGTTATTTATTGAGTTAAAATAATAATAATACTGTTGCTTTTTTATTTTTGACTTCCCTTTTTTGATATTGTACAAAACCCCAAACCAGTGAAGTTGGCACGTTGTGTAAATCATAAATAAAAACAGAATAAAATGATTTGCAAATCCTTTTCAACTTATATTCAATTGAATACACTGCAAAGACAAGATATTTAATGTTGGAACTGAGAAACTTCATAATGCGCCACACATTTTCAATGGGAGACAGGTCTGGACTACAGGCAGGCCAGTCTAGTACCCGCACTCTTTTACAATGAAGCCACGCTGTTGTAACACGTGGCTTGGCATTGTCTTGCTGAAGTAAGCAGGGGCGTCCATGGTAACGTTGCTTGGATGGCAACATATGTTGCTCTAAAACCTGTATGTACCTTTTACGTATTAATGGTGCCTTCACAGATGTGTAAGTTACCCATGCCTTGGGCACTAATACACCCCCATACCATCACAGATGCTGGCTTTTCAACTTTGCGCCTATAACAATCCGGATGGTTCTTTTCCTCTTTGGTCCGGAGGACACAACGTCCACAGTTTCTAAAAACAATTTGAAATGTGGACTCGTCAGACCACAGAACACTTTTCCACTTTGCGTCAGTCCATCTTAGATGAGCTCTGGCCCAGCGAAGCCGGCGGCGTTTCTGGGTGTTGTTGATAAATGGCTTTTGCTTTGCATAGTAGAGTTTTAGCTTGCACTTACAGATGTAGTGACCAACTGTAGTTACTGACAGTGGTTTTCTGGAGTGTTCCTGAGCCCATGTGGGGATATCCTTTACACACTGATGTCGGTGTTTGATGCAGTACTGCCTGAGGGATCGAAGGTCACGGGCATTCAATGTTGGTTTTCAGCCTTCCTGCTTATGTGCAGTGATTACTTCAGATTTTCTGAACCTTTTGATGATATTACAGACCTTAGATGGTGAAATCCATACATTCCTAGCAATAGCTCGTTGAGAAATGTTCTTAAACTGTTGGACAATTTGCTCACGCATTTGTTCACAAAGTGGTGACCCTCGCCCCATCCTTGTTTGTGAATGACTGAGCATTTCACGGAAGCTGCTTTTATACCCAATCATGGCACCCACCTGTTCCTAAGGAGCTTGTTCACCCTTGGGATGTTCCGAATAAGTGTTTGATGAGCATTCCTCAACTTTCTCAGTCTTTTTTGCCACTCGTGCCAGCTTTTTTGAAACATGTTGCAGGCATCAAATTCCAAATGAGCTAATATTTGCCAAAAATACCAAAGTTTTCCAGTTCAAACGTTAAGTATCTTGTCTTTGCAGTCTATTCAATTGAATATAGGTTGAAAAGGATTTGCAAATCATTGTATTCTGTTTTTATTCACGATTAACACAATGTAACAGTTTTGTGTTTAATAAGTATTTTATTTGTATGTCTTAATTGCTTTGTAGATTTACACCCCTAAGTTTTGTAAAGCTGGGATTGGGTTGGAGTAGGATGTTTTTTTTAAATTTTATTAGCTTGATAAACATTCTTTAATTTTTGTAAATAAAATGTAAAAAATACATTTAAAAATAAAAAGTTTTAAAGTCAACACTGAGGTGTGTGAAATGACCGCGTAAAGGCTGAAATGTGTGTTTTCAAGCACATTCATCCCTTTGCTGTTGTTATTTGTAATGCAAATTAGCGTATAGTTCTAACTTATATCTGTCAGTAGACTCCGTATGGAAGCACTAAAAAACTACGACTTGGGTGGCGGGGAGGAGACGCTGTCGAAGTGAAGGCACATAAACAAAAAACTGCCCACAAAACGGTACATCCTGAAGAGAAGGTCAGAAAGCGACTTGAAAATGGTTCTTTACAACATTTTGACCAAAGAACCAGCATTACGTGTTATGTAGACCACAATAAAGTGTTTCAAATGTAGAAAACAAATCATAATTCAGTATGACCCTCTGAAATAAGTGGAAAACAATGCCTTCAAGTAACATTTTACTATTTTTAACGGTCATACAATGTGAAAGTAACATGCAAAACAATGAAGTCAACTTAGATATTTTTCTGGCTTTTTCGGCACGATGAAGCCACTCACTGCAGTAAAATGTCAACCTTAACTTCACCTTTTGACTTATTGTTTTTTTGTCTAAAAACCCCTAATTAAGAATGAAGAATCAGAATCCCTATTTAAGACGATAACAATCGACAGTTACAACTAATTGTTATTTATGACATGGGAGACTTGGTATGAATGTTCTGAACTCTTGTTTCAAAGCCAAGTTGTATTCAATTCTGCCAAGCTGTGGAAGGTATGGATGTATGTAGATGCAGATGGATGTAGCTCAACTTCCCATAGCTGATATTGTTCATGTTGTCCAAAACCACTTAGGTTGGCACGTTGTGTAAATCGTAAATAAAAACAGAATACAATGATTTGTAAATTTAATTGAATAGACTGCAAAGGCAAGATACTTAACATTCAAACAAACATTAGCTCATTTGGAATTTGATGCCTGCAACATGTTTCAAAAAAGCTGGCACTAGTGGGGAAAAAAGACTGAGAAAGTTGAGGAATGCTAATTGGGAATAGGTGGGTGCCATGATTGGGTATAAAAGCAGCTTCCGTGAAATGCTCAGTCATTCACAAACAAGGATGCGGCGAGGGTCACCCCTTTGTGAACAAATGCGTGAGCAAACAACATTTCTCGATGAGCTTTTGCAAGGAATTTAAGGATTTCACCATCTTCGGTCTGTAATATCATCAAAAGGTTCAGAGAATCTGGAGAAATCACTGCAGATAAGCGATAATATTATGGACCTTCGATCCCTCAGGCGGTACTGCATCAAAAAGCGACATCAGTGTGTAAAGGATATCACCGCTTGGGCTCAGGAACACTTCAGAAAACCACTGTCGGTAACTACATCTCGTCGCTACATCCGTAAGTGCACGTTAAAGGCCTACTGAAATGATTTTTTTTTATTTAAACGGGGATAGCAGATCTATTCTATGTGTCATACTTGATCATTTCGCGATATTGCCATATTTTTGCTGAAAGGATTTAGTATAGAACGACGATAAAGATCGCAACTTTTGGTACCTGATAAAAAAAGGCTTGCCCCTACCGGAAGTAGCGTGACGTAGTCAATTGAACATATACGCAAAGTTCCCTATTGTTTACAATGATGGCCGCATGAAGTGAGAGAGATTCGGACCGAGAAAGCGACAATTTCCCCATTAATTTGAGCGAGGATGAAAGATTTGTGGATGAGTAAAGTGCAAGTGAAGGACTAGTGGGGAGTTGAAGCTATTCAGATAGGGAAGATGCTGTGAGAGCCGGGGGTGACCTGATATTCAGCTGGGAATGACTACAACAGTAAATAAACACAAGACATATATATACTCTATTAGCCACAACACAACCAGGCTTATATTTAATATGCCACAAATTAATCCTGCATAAAAACACCTACGTGTTTGTTATGCTAGCTCCTCTGCTAGCTCCTAGCTCCATAGAACGCGCCAATACAATTCAAACACCTGATCAACACACACAATCACTCAGCCCAAAAGACCGTTCACCTAACCCAAGGTTCATAAAGCTTATATATTTTTAAAAAGTTACGTACGTGACGCGCACGTACGGTCAAGCTATCAAATGTTTAGCAGCCAAGGCTGCATACTCACGGTACCTGATATTCAGCTGGGAAAGACTAAAACAGTAAATAAACACAAGACATATATTTACTCTATTAGCCACAACACAACCAGGCTTATATTTAATATGACACAAATTAATCCTGCATAAAAACACCTACGTCTTTGTTATGCTAACTCCTAGCTCCTATGCTAGTTCCTAGCTCCATAGAACACGCCAATACAATTCAAACACCTGATCAACACACACAATCACTCAGCCCAAAAGACCGTTCACCTAACCCAAGGTTCATAAAGCTTATATATTTTTAAAAAGTTACGTACGTGACGCGCACGTACGGTCAAGCTATCAAATGTTTAGCAGCCAAGGCTGCATACTCACGGTACCTGATATTCAGCTGGGAAAGACTAAAACAGTAAATAAACACAAGACATATATTTACTCTATTAGCCACAACACAACCAGGCTTATATTTAATATGACACAAATTAATCCTGCATAAAAACACCTACGTCTTTGTTATGCTAACTCCTAGCTCCTATGCTAGTTCCTAGCTCCATAGAACACGCCAATACAATTCAAACACCTGATCAACACACACACAATCACTCAGCCCAAAAGACCGTTCACCTAACCCAAGGTTCATAAAGCTTATATATTTTTAAAAAGTTACGTACATACGCAAAAAAAAAGTTGCGCACATACGGTCAAGCGATCAAATGTTTAGAAGCCAAAGCTGCATACTCACGGTAGCACGTCTGCGTCTTTGTCATCCAAATCAAAGTAATCCTGGTAAGAGTCTGTGTTGTCCCAGTTCTCTACAGGCGTCTGTGTATCGAAGTCAAAAGTCATCCTGGTTAGAGTCTCTGTTATCCGAGTTCTTCCATCTTGACTGCATCTTTCGGGAATGTAAACAAAGACGCGCCGGCTGTGTACTGTTGTTGCTGACTTCATTCGAAAAATACGTCCGTTTCGCACCGACAACTTTCTTCTTTGCTTGCTCAGCTTCTTTCTCCATAATGCAATGAACATAATTGCAACAGATTCACGAACACAGATGTCCAGAATACTGTGGAATTATGAAATGAAAACAGAGCTTTTTTGTATTGTATTCAATGGGGAAGGCATACCTCTGTTCCCCGGGCTACGTCACGCGCATACGTCATCCTCAGAGGCGTTTCGAACCGGAAGTTTAGCGGCAAATTTAAAATGTCACTTTATAAGTTAACCCGGCCGTATTGGCATGTGTTATAATGTTAAGATTTCATCATTGATATATAAACTATCAGACTGCGTGGTCGGTAGTAGTGGGTTTCAGTAGGCCTTTAAAACTCTACTATGCAAAGCCAAAGCCATTTATCAACAACACCCAGAAACGCCGCCGGCTTCGCTGGGCTCGAGCTCATCGAAGATGGACTGATGCAAAGTATTCAAATGAATATAAGTTGAAAAGGACTTGCAAATAATTGTAATCTGTTTTTATTTACGGATTACACAACGTGCCAACTTCACTGGTTTGGGGTTTTGTACTTTCTGAGACAGAAAACAACACCAAATTGACTCAACAGCACCTCTATTGGTAGCAGCCAGTGAGATCATTCCAAAGGGCTTCAGCTAAAATAATAAAACAACAATCAGCCTCAGAATCCATTAAATAGTGTTCATTTTTACAAGTTGCAGCTTGTCTGACACGATGACATCATCATCATCAACACGCCACACTAGACAAAGTGTGTATGCTTGCAGAGGTTTAAAATCACACTTTTCACTGCGGTTTCATCAGGCTGAGGGCTTTGGATCACACGGAGCATCTCAGGCCCAGCTGACCCCCAAACTGCTGTCTGATCCAATCATTCCAGTCGCCAGTGTGACATTTAACCACACTAACACCTGTCACCAACACGCTCCATTCTAACACAAAAAAAATACAGTATTCAGGCTGAAAATGATGCTGAAAAATAGAAGAATTCTCATATTAATCCATCCATCCATCCATTTTCTACCGCTTGTCCCTTTCGGGATGGCGGGGGGTGCCGGAGCCTATCCCAGCTGCATTTGGGCGGAAGGCAGGGTACACCCTGGACAAGTCGCCACCTCATCACAGATAGAAAGACAACATTCTGTATAAACATTTAAACATGTTTAGCAAGTCCCCATTGAAAAATGCAGGCACTTTCACATTTTAAAAAAAAATATCTGCTTTCAGTTCACATCATGGAAATTATGGAAGAAGTGGACTATCTTTGATGTCTTAATTTCAAAGATTAAGTGGTCCAAACTAGAGGTGTGCCGATACAAACTTTTCCCTTCCGATGCTATACCGATATTGGAGCCTTGACTATTGGCCAATACCGATATTAATCTGATACGATACCAGCACAAACCATAGTACATACCTTTTATTTTTATGTAGTGTGGAATGTCCAAACAAGATTTGATCAAGTGAAATTATTTAGAGAACAACGGTGGTAGAGGGGTTAGTGAGTCTGCCTCACAATACGAAGGTCCTGGGTTCAATCCCGGGCTCGGGATCTTTCTGTGTGGAGTTTGCATGTTCTCCCCGTGACTGTGTGGGTTTCCTCCGGGTACTCCGGCTTCCTCCCACCTCCAAAGACATGCACCTGGGGATAGGTTGATTGGCAACACTAAATTGGCCCTAGTGTGTGAGTGTGAACGTTTTCTGTCTATCTGTGTTGGCCCTGTGATGAGGTGGCGACTTGTCCAGGATGTATCCCGCCTTCCGCCCGATTGTAGCTGAGATAGGCTACAGTGCGACCCCGAAGGGAATAAGCGGTAGAAAATGGATGGATGGTAGGTATGAGGAGCACCAACCTTATGACAAGTGTATGCTTTTGAAGTGCAGTGTTAATTTGTGTTTTGGGAAGTGTTCCTGAGCCCATGTGGTGATATCCTTTACACACTGATGTCGGTTTTTGATGCAGTACTGCCTGAGGGATCGAAGGTCACGGGCATTCAATGTTGGTTTTCAGCCTTGCTGCTTTCGTACAGTGATTACTCCAGATTCTCTGAACCTTTTTGATGATATTACAGACCTTAGATGGTGAAATCCGTACATTCCTAGCAATAGCTCGTTGAGAAATGTTCTTAAATTGTTGGACAATTTGCTCACGCATTTGTTCACAAAGTGGTGACCCTCACCAAGCAGTAAATTGAATAATGCGGACATGTTTGTAACTGTATATACTTTCTCATACGCTTCTGCTTTAGATACTTTGTAAGTACCGTATTTTCCGGATTATAAGGCACACCTAAAATCATTTTTTTTTCTTCAAAACTCGACAGTGCGCCTTATAACCTGGTGGGCCTAATGTACGTAATAATTCTGGTTTTGCTTAGCGACCTCGAAGCAATTTTGTTTGGTACATGGTGTAACGATAAGTGTGACCAGTAGATGGCAGTCAAACATAAGAGATACATGTTGACTACACTATGATGGCAATATGACTGAAGTAAACAACATCAACATTTTGTATGTTCCTTTTGAAAATATAGAACATTACACACGGCGCTCAAAAATCTATCAAAATGTTTTAGTACGACTTTGGTAAGCTATGAAGCCGCACCGCTTGATGTGCTTCAACATACGAGTATTATTATGGTGTGTGTATAAGGTAAGACATATTATCTGGTGTTTTGTTTCGCATTATTGTGCAAAAACAACTTTTCTTACCTTTTGGTACCTGCTGATCTGTATTTGGGATCTGCATAAATCCTGAGAAATTGCGTAGTCGAAAAGCTTCTTCTTTTTCTCCATCTTCTTGTTATGGGACATTCATCCTCTGCTGTTGCCATTTCTAATATAAAGTAGTGTAAAGTTCTTACTTATATATGTCCGTAAACTTGCCATGAAAGCGCTAAAACATACCGGTGTAGTGAGTTCACATTATTCATCCAAGGAACTTTAGTTATTAGAATTCCGGTCGGACGGTTTTTCACGGGACACATTTACGGCCTTGTTGAGGAGATGCTTCTCCGTTATTGATTGAAGTAAAGTCTGAATGTCATTAAAATAGTTAGCTCCATCTTTTGACACTTCTTCCACACCCGTCCTTGCACGCTACACAGGTACAACAAAGATGACGGGGAGAAGACGCTGCCGAAGGTGAGCCACGTAAATAAGACCGCCCACAAAACGGCGCATCCGGAAGTGACTGTCAGAAAGCGGCTTGAAGATGATCTGTAAAACATAATCTATGCAAAATTTTGAGCAAACCACCACCATTACATGTTATGTAGACCACAAGGAAGTGTTTTCATTTTAGTAATAATAATAATAATGTGACTCCTTTAATGCGCCCTATAATCTGGTGCGCCTTATATGTGAAAAAAGATCGAACATAGACCATTCATCGGCAGTGCACCCTATGGTCCGGAAAATATGCAACTCTAATTATTTGATACTCGTTTATATTGACAAATGTGCTGTTTTAGACAGAAATGTTGTTCAATGAAGAACAGTTATTGCATATTGTGTGCTCAGCTGTTGCGTAGCTGCTAGCTCCAGGTAACCTACAACCTACCGTGTTTACATTTTGTAAATGGCTTCACTAAACTACAAGAAAAGATCAAACTTGTGTGCTTATTGGAAGACATTTGGATGTTAACTGGCTGTTTAGCTTTACACAACTAAACCTGATGCTTGTATCGGATATTTTACATGCAAGCCGATATCATTTGATACTTGTTTTTTTGCTGGTATTGGATCAGGAGACCCCTTAGTCCAAACCATTCAAATCTAATGTAGTTAAGACAGTTGTCCACTTGAACTGTTAGCGTCTTTCGAGGCCTCTGCGTGTAATCAGGGCCGTCCTGGGATAAACTGGGGCCTCTCGGTGACCTAGGGGTGCTCACACTTTTTCTGCAGGCGAGCTACTTTTCAATTGATCAAGTCGCGGGGATCTACCTCATTCATATATATATAATTTATATTTACTTATTTATGAAATATGTTTTTGTTAACAAGTTAAAGGTGTTTAATGATAATGCAAGCATGTTTAACACATATAGTTAATATTTTTAATAAATTAAAGGTGTTTAATGATAATGCAAGCATGTTTAACACATATAGTTAATATTGTTAACAAGTTAAAGGGGTTTAAAGATAATGCAAGCATGTTTAACACATATAGTTAATATTGTTAAAAAGTTAAAGATGTTTAAAGATAATACAAGCATGTTTAACACATATAGTTAATATTGTTAACAAGTTAAAGGTGTTTAACACATAGATTCCTTTTTTTCATGAAGACAAGAATATAAGTTGGTGTATTACCTGATTCTGATGACTTGCTTTGATAGGAATCAGACATTAGTGCTGATAACGTCCGCATTTTCAAATGGAGGAGAAAAAAAGTCATCCTTTCTGTCCAATACCACATGAAAGTGGTTGGTTTTTGAAATCTTATTTGTCCAGCTTCCGTACTCCTTTTGTATACAGTGCACACTTTACAAGAAATACATTGGCGGCAAACCCCGTAGCTTGCTAGCTTGTGCACGCCAGCTTTCTGAGACTTTTAGCGCAGGCAGGATGAAGCAGAGCTTTTATTGTGAAGGCAGGAACTGTGCAGTCGGTCTTTGGAGTTTTGACGACAGGTACGGCGCCAGAGTCTGTTGAAATAAAAAGTGTTTCTCGACTTCATCCTGTCGGTATTTTTTTCTTAATAATGAGCCGTTATCTCAGAAGACCCTCGGGTGCCGTGGATGTCAATCAAGTGACGAAAGTGACGTCATAGTGAAGATCTAACTTGCCAACCTTGAGACCTCCAATATCGGGAGGTGGGGGGGTTTGGTCGGGGTGGGGGCGTGGGGCGTGGTTAAGAGGAGAGTATATTTACAGCTAGAATTCACCAACTCAAGTATTTCATATATATATATATATATATATATATATATATATATATATATATATATATATATATATATATATTTATTTATTTATTTTATATATAAATAAAAGAAATACTTGAATTTTAGTGTTCATTTATTTACACATATACACACACACACACAACACTCATCTACTCATTGTTGTACTTGAAAGTACAATGCTTTGTTAAGGGTTGAATTGGCCATCCTCTTTCTATTCTCTGTCACTATTTTTCTAACCATGCTGAACACCCTCTCTGATGATGCATCGCTGTGTGGCACGCACAAAAGTGCTTTCATCAAATGCACGAGAGTGTGGAATCTTCCATCTCTCCCTAGCATGGCCCAAAACTTTGTCCAGTTTACATCTGCTGTGACAACTAGAAACACACGAGCCTCCACCAGGGGGCAGTGTAGCGTACCCAGATGTAAAACCTCTTTTTGCACAATCAGCCTTTTCATATAAAGCCATAAAGGAATGGAACGACCTCACAACAAACTTGAAAAGTCTAACAGATTACTCTTCATTCACAATTGAAGTTAAAAAGTGGCTTTGGAGCAATCAAAGCTGCTCACACGGTCACTGAGGTGGGCATTATGTTTGACACATCAACCTAATGTGTATTGTATTTATCCATGAGAGCATTTTTATTGTAAATTGTGAGGTGTGTGTGTTAAAATCATGGTTGTTTTTTACAAATGATGACAAATGTGAACAAAAGCATGTATTGTCTTTGTGTGATGATGTAAATGAGGTGTGGTTGTATTGTATATTAAGTATGTGTCCATGAAAGGGCATTTTATGACTTTTTTCTTAATACTTGCGTATGATTTTATTGTCATAATTTTATTGCATGATTTTTGTATCCCTTTAATTTAGGTAGCCAGGGACTGCAGATGGAAATTAGCTATTTAGCTATAATCTGGTACAGAACATATCTGTCTTTGAGCTTAATGTTTCTGTACATTGTCCCTTCAAATAAAGACTAAACTAAAACCGGTCAATCCTTGCTTCCTGGGGAAGATCTTCCCTGGCAAGCAATTGGTACTCCAGTACTTGTACCCGGAGGCTGGTCAGGTCCAATCGCAGCTGCGGCAGACTTTTTTTTGGGGGGGGCGTGGCCTCCAGCTCCGGCTGAATACCGTGAGTTTGTCGGGAGAAAATCTCTGTCGGGAGAGGCGCTGAATATCGAGATTCTCCCGCTAAAAACGGGAGGGTTGGCAAGTATGGTGAAGATTTATGATCGCTAATTTTTAGGACTATTTTTTTTAATGCCTGGCTGGGGATCGACTGACACACCCTCCGTGATCGACTGGTAGATCGCGATCGACGTAATGAGAACCCCTGAGATCAGTAGGTTGTGAGTTCAAATCCCGGCCGAGTCATACCAAAGACTAAAAAAAATGGCACCCATTACTTCCCTGCTTGGCACTCAACATCAAGGTTTGGAATTGGGGGTTGAATCACCAAAAGCGATTCCCGGGCGCGGCCACCGCTGCTGCTCACTGCTCCCCTCACCTCCCAGGGGGTGATCAATGGTGATGGGTCAAATGCAGAGAATCATTTCGCCACACCTAGAGTGTGTGTGACAATCATTTGTACTTTAACTTAAGCAGGATTTTATTTGGGGTTTTTACCTGATAAGCATTTTTCACACTTTAATTGATGTGAAACAATTTTTATAAATTTTTAATCAAACTTGAATTTGATTTGACACATGTTTTGCACTGCTTTTGCAAAAAATTCATGGGAATTCATGAGGATTCAATGCGCGCATGCGATCAAAATCAAACTGCATGCATTGCAAAAAGTCAGTGTTCAAAAACAAGAAAAAAAAAATCAAAAAAATTAGGGGTATTTTACTTGTACTAAGCAAAATTATCTGCCAATAGAACGAGAAAATTTGGCGTGTCAAGACTTTCCAAAACAGGTAAAATTAGCTAACCTCAATGAACCCAAAAATACCATAAAGTAAGAATATTCTCACTAATAACAAGTGCACTTTTCTTGGTAGAAAAAAAGAGACCTTTTTGCTCAATATGTTCAAAAATATTCATAAATTAAGTAAATGCTAGTGCCATTATCTTGACATAATGATATGCGCTTGGTATCATGATTTTTCTTTTTCATGCTTGAAATAAGAAATGATTACTTTAAAGAAGTAGTTTTATACTAGAGTGTTGATGACACACCTTTGCAACAGTTGATATTCTAGTTTCAAGCATGTTTTACTCAATATAGGTCATAAAATCTCAGCTACAAGCTTTAAAGGCCTACTGAAAGCCACTACTACCGACCACGCAGTCTGATAGTTTATACATCAATGATGAAATCTTAACATTGCAACACATGCCAATACGGCCGGGTTAACTTATAAAGTGACATTTTAAAATTCCCGGGAAATATCCGGCTGAAACATCGCGGTATGATGACGTATGCGCGTGACGAAGTCCGAGTAACGGAAGTTATGGTACCCCGTAGAATCCTATACAAAAAGCTCTGTTTTCATTTCATAATTCCACAGTATTCTGGACATCTTTTGCAATTTTTTTAATGAACGATGAAGGCTGCAAAGAAGACAGTTGTAGGTGGGATCAGTGTATTAGCAGCGGACTACAGCAACACAACCAGGAGGACTTTGTTGGAGCGCTAGCCGCGCTAGCCGCGCTAGCCGCGCTAGCCGCGCTAGCCGCCGACTTCACCTTGACTTCCTACGTCTCCGGGCCGCCAAACGCATCGGGTGAAGTCCTTCGTCCTTCTGCCGATCGCTGGAACGCAGGTGAGCACGGGTGTTGATGAGCAAATGAGGGCTGGCTGGCGTAGGTGGAGAGCTAATGTTTTTAGCATAGCTCTGTGCAGTCTGGTTGCTAAGTTAGCTTCAATGGCGTCGTTAGCACAGCATTGTTAACCTTCGCCAGCCTGGAAAGCATTAACCGTGTATTTACATGTCCACGGTTTAATAGTATTGTTGATTTTCTATCTATACTTCCCGTCAGGGGTTTATTTCTTTTGTTTCTATATGCAGTTAAAGCAAGATGCAATCACGTTAGCTCGTAGCTAAAGCATTTCGCCGATGTATTGTCGTGGAGATAAAAGGCACTGAATGTCCATTTCGCGTTCTCGACTCTCATTTTCAAGAGGATATAGTATCCGAGGTGGTTTAAAATACAAATCTGTGATCTACAATAGAAAAAGGAGAGTGTGGAATCCAATGAGCCAGCTTGTACCTAAGTTACGGTCAGAGCGAAAAAAGATACGTCCATCGCTGCCTCTCAAGTCATTCACTGTAACGTTCCTCATCTACGAATCTTTCATCCTCGCTCAAATTAATGGGGTAATCATCACTTTCTCGGTCTGAATCTCTCTCGCTCCATTGTAAACAATGGGGAATTGTGAGGAATCCTAGCTCCTGTGACGTCACGCTACTTCCGGTACAGGCAAGGCTTTTTTTTTATCAGCGAGCAAAAGTTGCGAACTTTATCGTCGATTTTCTCTACTAAATCCTTTCAGCAAAAATATGGCAATATCGCGAAATGATCAAGTATGACACATAGAATGGATCTGCTATTCCCGTTTAAATAAAAAAAAATCATTTCAGTAGGCCTTTAATATCTTACTGAGATCATTTAGATCTAAAACCCTTAAAACAAGTGAAAGTCTCTAACATAAAATCTGCTTAGTGAGAAGAATTATCTTATCAGACAGAAAATAAGCAAATATCCCCCTTATTTGAGATATTTAATCTTACTTAGATTTCGGTTTTTGCAGTGTGCGAGCACGGAAAGTACAATCGAGCACAAACGGAGTATGTGTGTGCACGGATTGTGCTAGAAGAGGCAAAAGAAAGTGTTTTACAATGAGTTTTTTTGCGCGGGCAGATTTTGCCACTGTTTCGACACCACAGAGGCGGCCCTGCATGTAATCCCCTTTTTGTTCAGGTGATTTGGCGCTGACAGCAGCTTGCACGCCTTCTCGGCCTCATCAGTGGCGTTGACAGTGAAATAAATTGGTCTTGTCATATTTAAAAATCCAACTTGGGACTGATGCACACTCCTAGGCTCCGTTGAAAAATTATAATACATATGATATATATACAAACACCATCAATATTTTGTTGATTTGTACTTGGCTGCCACCAGCAGAGGCAGAAAAACATAATATCAGCTACGGGAATTTGAGCAACTCTTTTCTTCCAAGGTAGCATTATTTAGTTTGTTTCACTGGCATTGAAACAGGAGTTCAGAACGTTCAGAGAGAATGAAGGATGCTGAAGGCCACGCTGAAGAATTTTGTACATTTAAAGATGTTAAAACCAATCCAAAGTTAGTCGGCAAATGCTAAGCTATCCGAATAAAACCTCGGCATATTAGCTTTGCATTAACAAAGGTGAAAATTAAGACAAACGAGAGTAACATTAAAATAATATACAATATATTGCCAAAAGTATTATGCTCCTTGTTCCTTGTCCAAAACATTTTGGACAATTCCATGCTCCCAACCTTGCGGGAACAGTTTGGAGCGGGCCCCTTCCTCTTCCAATGTGACTGTGCACCAGTGCACAAAGCAAGGTCCATAAAGACATGGATGACAGAGTCTGGTGTGGATGGACTTGACTGGCCTGCACAGAGTCCTGACCTGAACCCGATAGAACACCTTCGGGATGAATTGGAATGGAGACTGAGAGCCAGGCCTTCTCGACCAACATCAGTGTGTGACCTCACCAATGCGCTTTTGAAAGAATGGTAGAAAATTCCCACAAACACACTCCGCAACCTTGTGGACAGCCTTCCCAGAAGAATTGAAGCTGTAATACAGACCTGGGCATTCTGCGGCCCACGGGCCACATCCGGCCCTTTGTGCGTCCCTGTTCGTCCCGCGTGAGGCCAATCATAAATTACAAAATACATTTTAAAAAGTATCTATGTCGAGTGTGCAATACAACGGTGCTGCTTTTGTTTTGAAAAGCGTTATTTGTATAACCTCCGTGTGGACGTATGCGCGTGCGTGATTGTGAGTGAATGTAAACAGCTGCAATCACAAATTACAAAATAAAGTTGAAAACACATCTGTCGTGCGCGCAATACAACTGTGCTGCTTTTATTTTGAAAAGTGTTATTTATGTGCGTATGTCCGTGTGTAACCTGTGAGTGAAGGTGCACAGCGACAAGTGTTGCACGGTTTACACCCGAGACGCTAAAAAGAGAAAAGTTGATGACGAATGCCGTGTTTTCAACAAGACATGGACTGCCAAGCAACGTTCCCTCTAATGTGCGCGCCTGTGCAATTGCGCACTGCTCAAGCGTCCTCTGCACACAGCAAATATATGCCGCGCACCATATCAAATCCCATCTGAATTCTAAACAAAATAAACACATTTATTCTGTGTAATTTTGCAATGCAACTTTGAGTGACAGTGACAACAAGCGGCCCTAACGGTGTTCACCGTTCAATTATTGTAACGTCTATCGAGATGCTTCGAGGCCAGGAATTATATAGATCACTTTTTTGAGCAAAACTGTTTATATTCGGCCATAAACACACCAAAAACATGAGTAAAACACTCCTATCTCGAAAAACTAGTCATTTTCTGCCGTACAAACCAGGCCAAAACCAACTTGTCATCTGTCACCAACACGCATACCACTAAACCAGTGGTGCGTTTATGGCCACACAAAAAGTCGGACAACTCAAACACCACACAAAGTTACACTATGACTCCTCAGTCATACGTGGGCTTATTTTACTGTCATTTATTATTGTTAATTTATTTATATTAATCATGGAATGCTGTTACTAGAGAAAGTTACGGGAATGCACACTTCATCCTATGCTTACATTTCATTGTGCAACATGAGGATGTTTAAGGGGAACTAAATGTGATCTCTGAAAGGGGTACAAATGATTTCCAAAGCAGTACTTTTGGTATAAAGTTAAGTTAGGTTAAATGAAAGTATTATTTATTTTACGGTATATATCAAAAATAATATTGAGCAAGATTGAATTGAAATATTGTCGATGTGGCCTTCCAGCAGTGCTCGGGTTGCTCATGCGGCCCCCGGTAAAAATTAATTAACCACCCCTGCTGTAATAGCTGCAAAAGATGGACCCATATCATATTGAACCCTATGGGTTAGGAATGGAATGGCACTTCAAGTTTATATGTGAGTCAAGACAGGTGGCCAAATACTTTTGGCAATATACTGTATCTTGTTTATAATGAATTGTTTTTGTTTAAAAATCCAAAAATCCACCACCGTTAAACATCCAAACCACAAAAGGCACATCAGCGCGATATGTGTCGGCTGGCTCCTTTGATGCATAAAATATAAGTAGATTTAGGCCAGCTCGTCGTCGGTCTTTCATTAGATGCGTTCTTGCTAATACACACAGTATTGCTGTAGCTGTTCATCTCTGGGGTCAGAGAGAGTGCATAACCAGTAGGAGGACTCACTTCTTCACAGCAAAAGTCGCATCATTGCAAGTAGGAACACAATCTATGGATGTGAAGTTCGTTACTAAGTTTACCTTCCAAAATTCAGAGTTGTTTCATCGTAGAGAGAGGGGGGTCTACATGCATTTTAGACGTATTGAAAAAAAGACAAAAAAAAAAAAAAAAGACTGCAGTGACACCAAACACTGGCAAGCATTCTTTTGTCTCTCGACACTTGGCCCACTTCCAAACTTTGACAGTATTTACAAAGACTTGTAGTCTTGGAGTTGAGAAATAAAATGTAAGGCTCAATATCAGGCCGCACGGAATCAGTGAAAATACTTTTGAGTTTACAATAAATCATATTTTAAAAATACCACCGATTCCTTATTAACACTAGAAGTCCCAGCATTTTTCTGTCTACCTAGAAGACCCAGAGAGGGGTCATTTGGCCCGACGCTTTTCCCGAATACACTAATCACTCATTTTGTTATGGTAATGAGGCTGTTAGGGGCAGTTTGTCTAGGTAGACAGAAAAATTATACATGTGGGAAATGCCGAAAGGAGCAATGGCAGTGCCAGGATTGTGAGTGACTGCTCAAATGTATGTCAGTCACGTTTACATGGACATGGTTTTTCATTCTTTGTAAATATGCTTTTTTCTTTGTAAATTTTTTTTTTTAAACTATTTTTGGCACACAAAAATAACAATTGCTTCTGCAACAACCCTCCACACCAAAACTGGGAAAACAGTTGCTTTTTCATTCTTTGTAAATATGTTTTGTTTTGTATTTTTTTTAACAATAAATGTCAGAGTGTTGATCCCTTCATTCTGTTGATCCTTGCAAAAACACACACAACCTACCTCAGAACTAAAGCTTGAGCTGTAAGGTCCCCTCCCCCACACAGGCTCAAGTGGCCCCCTGCCGTGTGCCACTAACAGCCACATTTTCATAACAAAAGGAGTGTCCACAGGGGGGACTAGGGGTCAAATGACCCTCTTGTGTGTTTTCTAGGTAAAAGTGTCAATTTACCCTTCTCTGGGACTTCGCGTGTTAATGTCAAGGTGAGCAGTTGCCATAAAGCAGGGGTCGGCAACCAAAAATGTTGAAAGAGCCATATTGTGCCAAAAATACAATAAAAACAAATCTGTCTGGGGCCGCAAAAAAGGAAAAGCCGTATGTAAGTCTTACAATGAAGGCAACACATGACATAAGTGTCTATATTAGCTGTAATAGCCTACTATCAAAATGACTATGTGTCACAGGCTGAAGCAAATCTTCGTTGACGGAAATGTTGAAATGTAATATTTATTCTACACATTTTTACAACATTAGAAACCATTAGTAAATCAGAAGCTATTCAGAAGGTGACATAACTCCTGGAAATTACTGGCTTTTAATGGCCAAAGGTATAGATGTGTGTGTCCAAGTTAAAGGAAACGGCAGGCTGTCTTCTTCTAATGGATTTATTACAATCTTTGGCAAGCTAGGCAATGTTTGCTGTGGTCTGGAACAACATGGCACACAACTATCTGAAATGCAGCCAATATTACATACATGTCCTGAGACATGCAAAACTAAATTTAATACGAGGATACAAGTAAAGGATATTAACCCTTGTGTGGTGTTCGGGTCTGTGGGACCCGTTTTCGATTTCTATTAAAAGAAAAATGATACAATTAATTTTTCAAACTGAGACTCACTGGCTTTGGCTAATTTTCTGTGAAGAACATATATCAGAATACATATTTAATGAACACACACCATACACCCCCCTACACATTTATATTACATATAAGATGTCTGGGGTCCACCGGACCCGGGGGCTAATAGAAGTGTGTAAATTGATGTTCTGTGTAACACACACACACACACACACACACACACACACACACACACACACACACACACACACACACACACACACACACACACACACACACACACACACACACACACACACACACACACACACACACACACACAGCAGGCCTAGACGGGGAGGACAGAGTGTAGGTACACAGAACATCAGAGGGTCAAATGTGCGACAAAATGAGCGCAGACAGTGTTGACAAACAATGTTGCAACCTTGTGTGGGAAGCGCAGGTGCAGAAACACAAAAGAAGAATCCCTGTGGGATGCAGAAACTGAAATGTCCATGCAACGTTCATATTGTTGTTACTCAGCCAGTGTTTGTGGGTCTTAGACTTAGACTTAGACTTACTTTTTATTGTCGTTCAAATTTGAACTTTACAGTACAGATAAGAACGATATTTTGTTGCATTAGCTTGTTGGCAGTGCAGGATAAAAAAGCAATAAGGTGCAGATATAAATAAATAGATTACTGTAAAGATAAATATATTGCACTTTTGCATATGCATCCACGTTTATGGATGTATGTTATATTGTCTTTAAATTCCAGCGAGTTCATCCATTTTTGGGGGGAATTGAGGGGATTATTATGATACGTTCAAGAGTCTTACGGCCTGAGGGAAGAAGCTGTTACAGAACCTGGAGGTTCTGCTACGGAGGCTGCGGAACCTCTTTCTAGAGTCCAGCAGTGAAAACAGTCCTTGTTGGGGTTGGGAGGAGTCTCTGCAGATTTTCTGAGCCCTGGTCAGGCAGCGGCTTTTTGCGATCTCCTGGATAGGAGGAAGAGGAGTCCTGATGATCTTTTCCGCCGTCCTCACCACTCGAGAGACGTCCAGTCTGAGGCACTGCAGGCTCCAGTCCAGACAGAGATGCAATTGGTCAGTAGGCTCTCTATAGTGCCTCTGTAGAATGTGGTGAGAATGGGGGGAGGGAGCTGTGCTCTTTTCATCCCACGCAAAAAGTGCATGCGCTGCTGAGCTCTTTTTACAAGAGCTCCGGTGTGTAGGGACCAGGTCATATTGTCAGTTATCTGCACCCCCAGGAACAATGGCTGTGCCGTTGATGAAGAGTGGAGCGTGGCTGGACTGGTGCTTCCTGAAGTCGACAATGATCTCCTTGGTCTTGTCGACGTTCAGGACCAGGTTGTTGGTTCTGCACCAGTCAACCAGATGTTTCACCTCCTCCCTGTAGTTCGTGTCGTTGTCACGGATGAGGCCCACTACTGTTGTGTACTTCACAATGTGGTTAGTAGTGGATCTGGCGCAGCAATCATGAGTCATCAATGTGAACAGCAGGGGACTCAGGACGCAGCCCTGGGGGGAGCCGGTGCTCAGGGAGATGGCACTGGAGGTGTTGTTGCCCACTCTCACAGACTGGGGTCTGTCTATGAGGAAGTCAAGCAGCCAGTTGCATAGGGGGGTACTGAATCCAAGGGGTGCCAGTTTGCTCACCAAGTGCTGCGGGATGATGGTGTTGAATGCAGAGTTGAAGTCCAGAAACAACATCCGCACGTGTGTGTCCTTTCCTTCCAGATGTTCTAAGCTCAGGTGGAGTGCAGAGGAGATGGCGTCCTCTGTGGAGCGGTTAGGGCGATAAGCAAACTGGTATTGGTCGAATGTGGGGGGAAGTCTGGGGACAATGTTCCTTTACCAGCCTCTCGAAGCACTTCATTACATATGTTTTTTTTAGGATAAGTCAGTATTTTAACAGAAAAGTGTTCGATTGTGAGGCATTAAAAGCCACAAAATGCAACGGGTCCATCAGACCCACAAACACTGGCTGAGTAACAACAATATGAACACCACACAAGGGTTAAATGAGTTCAAATATACCTACAAATGAGGCATAATGATGCAATATGTACATACAGCTAGCCTAAATAGCATGTTAGCATTGATTAGTTTGCAGTCTTGCACTGACCGAATATGCCCGATTAGCACTCCCAACAAGTCAATAACATCAACAAAGCTCACCTTTGTGCATTCACACACAGCATAAAAAGTTTGGTAGACAAAATGAGACAAAGAAGGAGCGAAATAATTTACACGTAAACAAACTGTTGCATCACAGTCCACACCGCCGAAAATAGTAGGACAAAACAATGTTCACCAAATAGTCTCATGAGTGAAGCATACACACAAACATATTAAACAGTGGACTTTCTAACAACTGGGAATGTTTGTGTCATGTTTGTTCCTAATCAAAAAACATACTAAAACAAAAACAAATGTTTTCCCCCTATCATTTTCCATTTTCAATGCTTTTTTAAAAATGCTCCCGGGAGCCACTAGGGCGGGACTAAAGAGCCGCATGCGGTTGCTGACCACCGCCACAGGGTTTACTTCTTCGTACAGACATTTGTCAATTAGACGGGCACGCGACGTAAATCCTAGCTGTCGCTCTAATTGCAAATATCGTAGTTTTCTGTGACACAATCTGATCATGGACGATGTACTGTATACCCAGTTGCAGTCAGGAATTAGTACATTTCACATTTTTATCACTGGTACCAATTTTCGGTACTTTTATCTTCAATCATGGTAAAGCGTGCTGATTGATTTTATATATATATATATATATATATATATATATATATATATATATATATATATATATATATATATATACACACACACACCACTCAGTTGTGCTGTCCAGTTGTTGCATCTCATTTCCTTACTCTTCTGTGTCTCATTTGCAAGTATTGTGTCGTAGACTTTGCATGCAGTTGCAATTCCAAGACGCTGGATGACAGTAGTGTATCGACTATGGTGTGTTGCCTTAACCAGGAAGTAGTCTTTTCCATTAGGTTAAATGTGCCAGTCGTGTAGTTTGAGTGTTTGTACTGTAAATATTTTAGTTATTACACGCCAATTGTTTAATTTCAACGTGCATCTTAGTTGTAGTTTTCATTACCAAATGTGGAGGTGTTGAAATTGCCATGTAAAATTGGTAATCCTAATCTTTAGTATATCTGTGGCAATTCCAATGTAAATCAGCATCGAGTTAGCATATTTTGAAAATTGAAGCCTTACTGTACTTTTGAGTGCCTTCTTCTTGCATTGTTGGCATGGGAAATTGTAACATTAGCTAAAGGCGCTCTGAGTGCTGCTTGACTGCTTGTTGCCCGGCCAAGTGCTTGAGCGTAGGACCAGTCTGCAACCAGTCGTGACGTTATGTGTAACAAAAGTATCGAAATATGCCACTGTTTGATTTTACGTAAATGTAGTACAGACAGATTTTGGTTGGTACCAATCTTCAGTTACAGTGTTTATGTTCTGTTCACATAAAAGGAAAATGTATGTCCACCTTATTAAACTATTTCTATGCGTTTAAACTATTTTTTTTAATAGGTGGTTAAAAATTCTTCTTCAACATGACAGAACAATTAGTGTGTATTGGAACACAGTGCCTGTGCAAATCCAGGTGATGTCTGTTGGGATACATTGTGGGTGTCAATGTCAAATTCTCTTTTCCTGAATGTAATTGTTCCAGTGTTTCTCAATATTTTTTTCCCCACAACATTTCGGGATTTTAGTCAGTTTGGTCAGACATTAAACCATAAGAATATAATTCCTAAAAAAGCAGTACCGTATTTTTCGGACTATAAGTCAGTTTTTTTCATAGTTTGGCCGGGGGTGCGACTTATACTCGGGTGCGACTTGTGTGAAATTATTAACACATTACCGTAAAATATCAAATAATATTATTTAGCTCATTCACGTAAGAGACTAGACGTACAAGATTTCATGGGATTTAGCGATTAGGAGTGACAGATTGTTTGGTAAAAGTATAGCATGTTCTATATATTATAGTTATATGAATGACTCTTACCATAATATGTTACGTTAACATATCAGGCACGTTCTCAGTTGGTTATTTATGCGTCATATAACGTACACTTATTCAGCCTGTTGTTCACTATTCTTTATTTATTTTAAATTGCCTTTCAAATGTCTATTCTTAGTGTTGGGTTTTATCAAATACATTTCCCCAAAAAATGCGACTTATACTCCAGTGCGACTTATATGTTTTTTTCCTTCTTTATTATGCATTTTCGGCCGGTGCGCCTTATAGTCCGAAAAATATGGTAATTTGTTCAAGAATAAATCTCTTTCTATAAAAAATACCTAGTGGAAATCGATGTCGGTACTCAATGTTACCAATTTTCAGTACGTCTGTGTGTGTCCATGTGTTAATAAATGTTAATCGTTCGATAATAAAATAATTGTTTTCTATTTAACAATTAATAGTGAGCTGATGATGATGATGATATCTTGTTTTCTTACACTTTTAAGTATCGTTTGAAAGTATTATATACATACAGTTGCAATTCCATGACATTAGAAGGCAGTAGTATGTATAGACTACAGCAGGGGTCACCAACGCGGTGCCCGCGGGCACCAGGTAGCCCGTAAGGACCAGATGAGTAGCCCGCCGGCCTGTTCTAAAAATAGCTCAAATAGCAGCACTTACCAGTGAGCTGCCTCTATTTTTTAAATTCTATTTATTTACTAGCAAGCTGGTCTCGCTTTGCCCGACATTTTTAATTCTAAGAGAGACAAAACTCAAATAGAATTTGAAAATCCAAGAAAATATTTTAAAGACTTGGTCTTCACTTGTTTAAATAATTCATTAATTGTTTTACTTTGCTTCTTATAACTTTCAGAAAGACAAATTTAGAGAAAAAATACAACCTTAAAAATGATTTTAGGATTTTTAAACCCTACCTTTTTACCTTTTAAATTCCTTCCTCTTCTTTCCTGACAATTTAAATCAATGTTCAAGTAAATGTATTTTTTTATTGTAAAGAATAATAAATAAATTGTAATTTAATTCTTCATTTTAGCTTCTGTTTTTTCGACGAAGAATATTTGTGAAATATTTCTTCAAACTTATTATGATTCAAATTCAAAAAAATTATTCTGGCAAATCTAGAAAATCTGTAGAATCAAATTTAAATCTTATTTCAAAGTCTTTTGAATTTATTTTAACATTTTTGTTCTGGAAAATCTAGAAGAAATAATGATTTGTCTTTGTTAGACATATAGCTTGGTCCAATTTGTTATATATTCTAACAAAGTGTAGATTGGATTTTACCTATTTAAAACATGTCATCAAAATTCTAAAATGAATCTTAATCAGGAAAAATCACTAATGATGTTCCATTAATTATTTTTTTAAGTTTTTGTCTTTTTTTCGGTTGAATTTAGAATTTTAAAGATTCGAAATTGGAGATAAACTGTTTCAAAATTTAATTGTCATTTTTTTCGTGTTTTCTCCTCTTTTAAACTGTTCAATTAAGTGTAAATATCATTAATTATTAATGATAACATAGAGTTAAAGGTAAATTGAGCAAATTGGCTATTTCTGGAAATGTATTTAAGTGTGTATCAAAATGGTAGCCCTTCGCATTAATCAGTACCCAAGAAGTAGCTCTTGGTTTCCAAAAGGTTGGTGACCCCTGGACTACAGTGTAATGCCTAATCAGGGAGTAGTCTTTGCCATTAAGATGTATCTAGTCAATCTTGCACCCTAAAAAGTGTTTCTCCTCCAAGTATTGTGCGTATTTCACACCAGCTGTTTGATTGTAATGTGCATCGTACTTGTAGTTTTCATTATCAAATCTGGAGGTGATTCAATTGCCATGTAAAATCGCTAATGCTAATCAGTAGCATGTCCATGGCATATCCAATATAAATTAGCATTGAGCTAGCACATCTTGAAACGTGTAGCCTTACTGTACATTTGAGTGTTTCCTATCAGGCATATTTACTTTGTTGGCATGGGAAATCGTAACATTCCATGCAGGCAGTCTGACTGAGTGCTGCTTGAGTGCAACCGAACGTGACGTCGCATGCAACAAAGGTGTCAAAAATGTCGTTGCAGCTAATTAAAGTACCAAATTCAATACCCATCCCTACTACTGTATGTAATTAGTACCACATTTTCAAATTGGAGCTTAATAAGTATTTGCAGTAGTCCACTGCAGTATGATTAGTAGAATAAATGCAAAGATGCATGAATAATATGACTTCAAATAAGTGTCTTATGAGGAGAAGTAATGGGGGTGGGGGGGAACTTACTTAGCTCCCGATGCAAATGAAGCAAACAAACAAAGTGCTTAATGAAAACACATGCTCCCTAATGGAAGTAGCTGGAGGCTAAACAGCATTAAACATTCCTTTAAAGGCCTGCAGTCTGTTTATGAGCCTCCAACGTTTATGAGGCCACAGTATGAGAAGATGAACTCGGGCGCACAAACAACGCAAATCCGATTTTGTCGCAGCATGCCTTTTGTTGCTCCGACATCAGATGCTGTGCTTATTATTCTATTTCTCGCTCCGAAACGGGCCACCAGCTCAAGCGGCTGTGTAATCCCTCCAACAATTGCGGATGTTGTTTCAAGTGCAGCACACACACACACACACACAAAAAAAAAATCAAAAAAATCACAAGAATGAGGGCAGAGAAAAGACGAGAAGCAGATGAGAGAGTCTGCTGCTGCAGGGGCAGTTGGCTTTGATTCTCCCATCAACCAACACACACACACACAAACTTAAACATCCACACACACACATTTTAAAGCGAATCACCTCTAGGAAGCCCCCTCCCACTCCCACTTCTGTGTTTTTGTTCAGCCCGTCGCGGCGCTAATAGATATGATTAGTGGAGTCTAATGAGCTCTGCAGAGAGGAGAGTTCTGCACGCCATTTCCAGCTTTGCATCTACACAACCCCAGGGTTCTGTTGCACTGACGGCACCCTTTTCGCAGTTGCCTTTTTCACTTGGTTCCATAAAGGCAAAAGGAAGGAGGACGCGGGGCGGATGATCTTTGTAACCTCCGACCCAAGTGTGCCGATGGTCTGCTAAATGTCAAAAAGGTCAGGGACGCAGACACTCTAACTTACGCCCACTTTAAGTATAAGTCACGCCCACTGTAAACCGCGTCCACAAGTGCCCACAGGGGTGATGACAACGGAAGTGAAACGTATTTTGAATGCAAGTGAAGCTGGAGAGACAATGCGGAAATCAGAAATAATTACTGCTGATTTGGTTTGGGTTATGATTGTATGTCTGTATGTATGTATGTACCATTAATTAGTTGCTAAGTACTTACTAATGCATTCCTAACCCCCTAACCCTAACCAAATAACTCTAAATGAAGTCTTTGTTACTTAGAATATGCTCCCCATACTAAAGTGTTACTATATATATATATATATATATACAAACCCCGTTTCCATATGAGTTGGGAAATTGTGTTAGATGTAAATATAAACGGAATACAATGATTTGCAAATAATTTTCAACACATATTCAGTTGAATATGCTACAAAGACAACATATTTGATGTTCAAACTGATAAACATTATTTTTTTTTGCAAATAACCATTATTTTTAGAATTTGATGCCAGCAACACGTGCCAAAGAAGTTGGGAAAGGTGGCGATAAATACTGATAAAGTTGAGGAATGCTCATCAAACACTTATTTGGAACATCCCACAGGTGAACAGGCAAATTGGGAACAGGTGGGTGCCATGATTGGGTATAAAAGTAGATTCCATGAAATGCTCAGTCATTCACAAACAAGGATGGGGCGAGGGTCACCACTTTGTCAACAAATGAGTGAGCAAATTGTTGAACAGTTTAAGAAAAACCTTTCTCAACCAGCTATTGCAAGGAATTTAGGGATTTCACCATCTACGGTCCGTAATATTATCAAAGAGTTCAAAGAATCTGGAGAAATCACTGCACGTAAGCAGCTAAGCCCGTGACCTTCGATCCCTCAGGCTGTACTGCCTCAACAAGCGACATCGGTGTGTAAAGGATATCACCACATGGGCTCAGGAACACTTCAGAAACCCACGGTCAGTAACTACAGTTGGTCACTACATCTGTAAGTACAAGTTAAAACTCTCATATGCAAGGCGAAAACCGTTTATCAACAACACCCAGAAACACCGTCGGTTTCGCTGGGGCTGAGCTCATCTAAGATGGACTGATACAAAGTGGAAAAGTGTTCTGTGGTCTGATGAGTCCACATTTCAAATTGTTTTTGGAAACTGTGGACGTCGTGTCCTCCGGACCAAAGAGGAAAAGAACCATCCGGATTGTTATAGGCGCAAAGTGGAAAAGCCAACATCTGTGATGGTATGGGGGTGTATTAGTGCCCAAGACATGGGTAACTTACACATCTGTGAAGGCGCCATTAATGCTGAAAGGTACATACAGGTTTTGGAGCAACATATGTTGCCATCCAAGCAACGTTACCTTGGACGCCCCTGCTTATTTCAGCAAGACAATGCCAAGCCATGTGTTACATCAACGTGGCTTCATAGTAAAAGAGTGCGGGTACTAGACTGGCCTGCCTGTAGTCCAGACCTGTCTCCCATTGAAAATGTGTGGCGCACTATGAAGCCTAAAATACCACAACGGAGACCCCCGGACTGTTGAACAACTTAAGCTGTACATCAAGCAAGAATGGGAAAGAATTCCACCTGAGAAGCTTAAAAAATGTGTCTCCTCAGTTCCCAAACATTTACTGAGTGTTGTTAAAAGGAAAGGCCATGTAACACAGTGGTGAACATGCCCTTTCCCAACTACTTTGGCACGTGTTGCAGCCATGAAATTCTAAGTTAATTATTATTTGCAAAAAAAAAAAAGTTTTAAGAGTTTGAACATCAAATATGTTGTCTTTGTAGTGCATTCAATTGAATATGGGTTGGAAAGGATTTGCAAATCATTGTATTCCGTTTATATTTACATCTAACACAATTTCCCAATTCATATGGAAACGGGGTATGTATGTATGTAGAACATATTCACCATTAATTAGTTGCTTATTAACATGCAAAGTAGTAACATATTGGCTCTTAATTAGTCATTAAGTACTTATTAATGCATTCCTAACCCCAAACCCCTCATTGGTACTTTGAATTTAAAAAATTAACCCTAACCAAATAACTCTAAATTAAGTCTTTGTTACTTAGAATATGTTTCCCATACTAAAGTGTTATTTATATATATATATATATATATATATATATATATATATATATATATATATATATATATCCTGGCCAAATTTTTTTAACCCAATGTGGCCCCCGAGTCAAAGTTTTGCGACCCCTTGGGTTATCGTCACGGTTGCATAAAATCAGCGGAAAAAGCAATACGTTTAACAACCGAAATAATAACAACCATGGTGCGTTGTATTAGCCATCACAAACTCTGCTTGATTAGCATTGTTGTTGATGGGGAAGCGATCTGGGGATCTGGGGCTTTCTCATTATCTTCTCAAAATGGCACGGCAGTCTCTGTGAGATTGATACTATTTGGATCATATCTATTTACTCACAAAATTTGTTAGTCTGTCGGTGTTATGTAACAGATATACAGTATGATAATAACTTCAATATAGGGGCAACTTGTTTTTCTTTTGTACTGGTACTTTAAAATATGCAGAACATTCACTTGACCGCTAAAAAAAAAAGCATTAAACCACAATATTCAGACGTAAAACTGCCTTTTAGTTGGGTAGTTGCACAAAATAAGGGATTTGCATTCATTTCACACTTTGATTACATGGAGTGGGAGTTTTTGTTGTGGTTCAGTAGCAACAAGCTGATGCTGCACAGTCTCATCAATAGGGGGCAGTGTTGTACAGCACAGTGATTTGCTTTCATTCAAGCCTTTATGTTGTCATCTATATCTTGATTTTTGATAACATTTTATTTATGTCTTGCTTTTTTTTTGCCAACATATTTCTGCAATAAAGTCATTGTGTTTAATGATGCTGACGTTTATGTACAATGTGGAGTTTAAATGTCTTTACTGCGCTTCACATCCATAAAATCAATGGGCGTGTTGTTTCGATTGTGCTTAATCGTGCACACTGCAAACTTCTAAACAAGTAATTAGGTGGGGGAAAAGTTACCTTAAAAAGTTTCCCCTGGCTGCACTCTGCCACAATGTGACTGTTGATTTAACCCTCGGTGAACAAAGACAGACATTTTTGTCCTTTCAGCACATTTTTTGCTGTATTTCAGCTATACTTTGTGTTTAATTTAATTTTACATGATCTATCATAAGAGGTTTTTTTTCATGTTCAATTTTGAAATGTCAATGTCCGATTCTTTAAGGGATGTATGGCAACAATGCTGCATGTCCGCTGTTGGTGTGATCCCAGGATGCAGAGAAGCGCCCTGTGTCGCGCTGTCGTCTGGGTGCGGGCTTGTCGGAGGTTGTCCCCAGGGGGGAGGGGGTGCGTGGCCGGACCTGTGGGGGGTGGTGGTAGGGGGCAGAGGGGAATTGATCGGCTGGTTCTCGGTGGACAGTGGGTCCACGCCCTGCCGACCTGTGTATGGATTTATTTGTTTATATATGTGTGTATGTAATTATTATAGTCATATATATATATATATATATATATATATATATATATATATATATATATATATATATATATATATATATATATATATATATATATATATATATACTACCGTTCAAAAGTTTGGGGTCACATTGAAATGTCCTTATTTTTGAAGGAAAAGCACTGTACTTTTCAATAAAGATAACTTTAAACTAGTCTTAACTTTAAAGAAATACACTCTATACATTGCTAATGTGGTAAATGACTATTCTAGCTGCAAATGTCTGGTTTTTGGTGCAATATCTACATAGGTGTATAGAGGCCCATTTCCAGCAACTATCACTCCAGTGTTCTAATGGTACAATGTGTTTGCTCATTGGCTCAGAAGGCTAATTGATGATTAGAAAACCCTTGTGCAATCATGTTCACACATCTGAAAACAGTTTAGCTCGTTACAGAAGCTACAAAACTGACCTTCCTTTGAGCAGATTGAGTTTCTGGAGCATCACATTTGTGGGGTCAATTAAACGCTCAAAATGGCCAGAAAAAGAGAACTTTCATCTGAAACTCGACAGTCTATTCTTGTTCTTAGAAATTAAGGCTATTCCACAAAATTGTTTGGGTGACCCCAAACTTTTGAACGGTAGTGTGTGTATATATATATATATATATATATATATATTTTTTTTTTTTTCTAAATAAAGGGGACCCCAAAACATTTCATTATTGGCTTTATTTTAACAACAATTCTTAGGGTACATTAAACATATGTTTCTTAGTGCAAGTTTGTCCTTAAATAAAATAGTGAACATACAAGACAACTTGTATTTTATTAGTAAGTAAACAAACAAAGACTCCTAATTTAGCTGCTGACGTATGCAGTAACATATTGTGTCATTTATCATTCTATTATTTTGTCAACATTATTAAGGACAAGTGGTAGAAAATGAATTATTAATCCACTTGTTCATTTACTGTTAATATCTGCTTACTTTCTCTTTTAACATGTTCTATCTACACTTCTGTTAAAATGTAATAATCACTTATTCTTCTGTTTGAAACTTTACATTAGTTTTGGATGATACCACAAATTTGGGTATCAACCCGATACCAAGTTGTTACAGGATCATACATTGGTCATATTTAAAGTCCTCATGTGTCCAGGGACATATTTCCTGAGTTTATAAACATAGTATACATTTACAAAAAACGAAAGATGTTGTGATGCCAAAAAATATCGACGTAATCATAGTAGTATCGACTAGATACGCTACCGTACATGGTATCATTACAGTGGATGACAGGTGTAGATCCACCAATGGCGTTTGTTTACATTTTGACGTCGGTGAGCTACGGTGTGTAGTGAAGCATGTTTAGCTATTCCTGGTCCTGCAGGGATGATACTTGTAAGAAACTTACTTTGTCGCCATGGAGGCGAGGATTAGTGATTTAGAAGTAGCTAAAACACTGCCGACTGGAGCTTGACTTTAGCCACTAGCTAGCTAGCTAGCCATGTCTTAAAGCACCTCTTCCTGAGGGCATTTCAGTGTTATAACTTCACCTTTATCGTTAGTTTTTAAGCCAAAACGCATCGTTCTCCCTTTTCTGTCTACACACTGTCTGCTTGTAAGTACTCCGTGATTGTGCGCTGCCGAACATGCTACTCTGCTCGTAAACCAGCAATGACGTGACGTAACTACGACGGGGGTGGCAAACCGGTACTTTTTAGAGGCGGTATAGTACCGTATATGATTCATTAGTATCGTGGTACTATCCTATTACCCGTATACCGTACAACCCTAATCCAAACACAGTGTTACTGTTCAAACTGTGTGTAATGTTAAGGTCAAAAATATTACATATATTTCTTAAATGAAACCTCTGCCTTGTTTTTAATAAATACTTACGCCTACTACGCTGCTGTATTTTAATGTTGGTCATTATGGTGGCACTTTGACAACCACTGATTTAGGTCATTTGACAATATCATGGCAGCAAATGTAAGTTTTGACATCGTGCCTCCGGATAATCACACTCAATATGGATACAGATTTCTTGTAGATTGCATATGCACTGTGAACAATCGCCATGAAATAAGCTCCCTTTTTTTTTTTCTTGACTCCGACCGGCATCCACTGCATCCTATCTTATTAAGCTTGCAGCAGGCATTCTTTCCAGCATTTTTCACCCATAGTGATCTTATTTCCCCTGGCAGCCGCAGTCTTCCCTAGTGAAGATAAAGGCCTGACAGGCAGGGTGCTGCCGCGACTTCTTCTCATCTCTCCTCGCGCTCGCTGCTCAATAGGAGGACATGTGAGACAACTCTGACATTTCATATGCCGCCAAGATGCACGTAGAAGACGGCAGACGCGGCGATGGGGTGAAGTGACAATTTTGGTTACAGCCGAAATGTAGCCGTCCTACTTCCAGCGTCAGCTTCGATGAAGGTGAGCTTCAGGTGAAGTAAAGGAACATGCAACATACTCCACACACTGAAAGGAATCAGGAAAATATAATGCTTACAACCTTGCTTGCACAGGTAATAAAGGTTGTATAATGGAGGCTCTTTGACCCTGCAATTATGATTAATTTATATGAAACTAATGTTTCAAAACTGACCACTTTTAGAAATGTCTCAAAATGCAATGGAATTCCCAGACAATTCATTATTTTCTATTTTCTTAATCTCTTGGTCGTCAAACAACTTTCACTAAAAGTGAATAAACTCTGTATATAATTTCCGTAACACTTTAGTATGGGGAACACATATTCACCATTAATTAGTTGCTTATTAACATGCAAATTAGTAACATATTGGCTCTTTATTAGTCATTAAGTACTTATGAATGCCTTATTCTGCATGGCCTTATTATACAACCAGTAAGCCATTAACTAAGAGTCTTCCCTCAATAACCTCAGAATTATTGCTTATTAGCAGAGGTGGGTGGAATAGCCAGGGATTGTACTCAAGTAAGAGTACTGTTACTTTAGAGATTTATTACTCAAATAAAAGTAAGGAGTAGTCACCCAAATATTTAGTTGAGTAATAGTAAAAAGTATGTTGTGAAAAAACTACTCAAGTACTGAGTAACTGATGAGTAACCTGTTAGTTTAATGATGACGGCAACAAATAATGCACAAAAACATAAAAATAGCAATGAGCAAATTCAGAGCCAGGAATATCTCTTAAGCAACTAAAACAATAATATATATTAAATAATAATACATTAACATAAAAAAATTAAGGCAAATTGAGCCACAATAACTTAACAGCACCATAGGCTCAGTAGGCAGAGATTACAAAGGAAAATAACAAGTTAGCCTTTACGCAAACCATAAACTGATAGGTGTGGGTTGCACCTGGGAACACACTTCTGATTGGTGTGTGTGTGTGTGTGTGTGTGTGTGTGTGTGTGTGTCTGTCTATGAGGCTGCAGTGCGTTAATAAATGTCCCCACATGATGTACATTTGACAGTGATTCATAGCAGGGAAGCTAACATCAGCCTACGGTGACAGCCAAAATATCTACTAACGTTACTTAATTCATTTGACGTTGAGTTCATGTAAGCTTCAGCTTGTTGTTGTTTTGCCGCTGAAAGACGGTCACATGACCAGGCGACATGTGACCGCCTGGCTCCGTTTGATTGGTGAAACGGAGTCAAACGTCAATCAGTGACTGCATCTGATTGGTGAAACGGAGTCAAACGTCACCAGTGACTGCATTTGATTGGTGAAACGCAGGCGTGCGATAGATCCTACTTTGAAGGTCTGTCTGACAAACCAAAACAAACAAAGCATCCATTAACAGATCGATAAAAATCAGTAGCGAGTAGCGAGCTGAATGTAGATAAATGGAGCGGAGTAAAAGTAGCGTTTCTTCTCTATAATTATACACAAGTAAAAGTATGTTGCATTAAAACTACTCTTAGAAGTACAATTTATCCCCAAAGTTACTCAAGTAGATTTAACGGAGTAAAAGTAGTGCGTTACTACCCACCTCTGCTTATTAGTAACCCTAACCCTTCCTTATATGTTCCCCTAATGTCCAAATGACTCTAAATTAAGTCTTTGTTACTTTAATAAGCAACTAATTAATGGTGAATATGTTCCTCATACTAAAGTGTTACCAACATTTCTGTCATTGCTAAACGGTAAATGCCATATTTTTGTAAACCTCTTTCATCATTCCATAAAATCAGGATAATTTGGGCGTCAAGCATAATCAGATTTTGAGGTCCCCGAATACTCATTGCATTTTTTTTTTCCCCACACTTTTTTTATATACAGTGCAGGCCAAAAAATTGGACACACCTTCTCATTCAATGTGTTTTCTTTATTTTCATGACTATTTACATTGTAGATTGTCACTGAAGGCATCACAACTATGAATGAACACATGTGGAGTTATGTACTTAACAAAAAAAGGTGAAATAACTGAAAACATGTTTTATATTCTAGTTTCTTCAAAATAGCCACCCTTTGTTCTGATTACTTTTTTTGCACACACTTGGCATTCTCTCCATGAGCTTTAAGAGGTAGTCACCTGAAATGGTTTCATCATTAGGTAAGATCAGGCTAATTTGAGTGTCAAGCATAATCAGATTTTGAGGTCCCCGAATACTCATTGCATTTTTTTTCCCCACACTTTTTTTATATACAGCACAGGCCAAAAAATTGGACACACCTTCTCATTCAATGTGTTTTCTTTATTTTCATGACTATTTACAATGTAGATTGTCACTGAAGGCATCAAAACTATGAATGAACACATGTGGAGTTATGTACTTGACAAAAAATAAGGTGAAATAACTGAAAACATGTTTTATATTCTGTCAGGCCTGGGTCAAAAATAGGACTCAGATGCAGAGTGGAGAACAAACCAGCAGGATTTTATTTTGAAATGTTCACTTTTCACCTCTTGAGTCACAAAAAGACTGTTGACTGTTAATTACAGTGAGATTACAACTAAATGCTGTAACTTCACAATTGTAATTTTATAGTCATTTATAATAAAACTACATCTATGGTGTACTTTCACAACTGTACTTTTATAGTTATTTACTCTCTCGGTTTAGAGCAGGGGTCACCAACGCGGTGCCCGCGGGCACCAGGTAGCCCGTAAGGACCAGATGAGTAGCCCGCTGGCCTGTTCTAAAAATAGCTCAAATAGCAGCACTTACCAGTGAGCTGCCTCTATTTTTTGAATTGTATTTATTTACTAGCAAGCTGGTCTCGCTTTGGCCGACATTTTTAATTCTAAGAGAGACAAAACTCAAATAGAATTTGAAAATCCAAGAAAATATTTTAAAGACTTGGTCTTCACTTGTTTAAATAAATTCATGAATTGTTTTACTTTGCTTCTTATAACTTTCAGGAAGACAATTTTAGAGGAAAAATACAACCTTAAAAATGATTTTAGGATTTTTAAACACATATACCTTTTTACCTTTTAAATTCCTTCCTCTTCTTTCCTGACAATTTAAATCAATGTTCAAGTATTTTTTTTATTTTTTATTGTAAAGAATAATAAATACATTTAAATTTAATTCTTCATTTTAGCTTCAGTTTTTTCGACGAAGAATATTTGTGAAATATTTCTTCAAACTTATTATGATAAAAATGCAAAAAAATTATTCTGGCAAATCTAGAAAATCTGTAGAATCAAATTTAAATCTTATTTCAAAGTCTTTTGAATTTATTTTAAAATTTTTGTTCTGGAAAATCTAGAAGAAATAATGATTTGTCTTTGTTAGAAATATAGCTTGGTCCAATTTGTTATATATTCTAACAAAGTGCAGATTGGATTTTAACCTATTTAAAACATGTCACCAAAATTTTAAAATTAATCTTAATCAGGAAAAATTACTAATGATGTTCCATAAATTCTTTTTAATTTTTTCAAAAAGATTCGAATTAGCTAGTTTTTCTCTTCTTTTTTTCGGTTGAATTTTGAATTTTAAAAAGTCGAAAATGAAGATAAACTATGTTTCAAAATTTAATTGTCATTTTTTTCGTGTTTTCTCCTCTTTTAAACCGTTCAATTAAGTGTAAATCATTAATTATTAATAATAACATAGAGTTAAAGGTAAATTGAGCAAATTGGCTATTTCTGGCAATTTATTTAAGTGTGTATCAAACTGGTAGCCCTTCGCATTAATCAGTACCCAAGAAGTAGCTCTTGGTTTCAAAAAGGTTGGTGACCCCTGGTTTAGAGCATACCACCACCTACTGAGAGTGTGCAACTTTGTTTACAGAACTCCATGTTCTGGAAACATGGGGTTACAAAACCATGTACCCCATGTTTGATTACAGTATCTTATTGTGAAAAAATACTGGTGCTGCGAAAACCTGGTACATGATTACAGTGTACAGTATTTGTGCCTGAACTAAACATGCCAAAGACTCTATAAACTATTGAATTTACACACATTTAGTGGCAAGACACACTTGCGGAAAAAGTAAAAAATGACATTTTTTCTGCACGCTTAAAATTTGAAAAGTGGCATCCACAAACATGTGAAAATGACGCATTGAAAGTCAGTCATCCAAATTAAAATCCTGCATTGTATTATAATTTTCAATATCATTTTTTTGTCACGAGGAACACATGTTTTTGTGTTGCACTGCCATTGTTTTTAACAAATATCCAGTTCCACCTACAGTACTACAAACCCCGTTTCCAAATGAGTTGGAAAATTGTGTTAGATGTAATTATAAACGGAATACAATGATTTGCAAATCCCTTTCTGTCACGTTTCAGTGCACAGTGTCCACACGTATCGGAGAATAAAGTAATACTCTTAATCTTTAGCCTAATGGCATATTTATTACAAGTAGCGGCTGAAAATGGCGCGTCTCACAAAGGGAGCGTAATGACGTCACATCCTGTGTACGTACCGTAAACATATAGAACATACAGCACAACACAATAGGTACCGTAATGCAATGAGTAAGGGCGCAATCCAAACACAACATTTAACACCCCCACTCGCCATTAACTCAATTGGTTACCTTGAGAAAAAATTACAATGCAAGAAAAGAAAACAGGGATCACATGTTGTCCCTTCCCCAATAAACAGAAAAACACACTGCACTTCTAAGTGCCAAACATGTCCTGTTTGAACCTTTTTAGCTTCATCTTGGTGGCTGGCTTTGTCAGAACATCGGCAATCATATTTTCAGTAGGACAGTACTCCAAAATCACTCTGCCACTTTTTATAGTTTCCCTTATGAAATGGTATTTGATATCTATGTGTTTACACCGTTGCCTGTTCACTGGGTTTTTGGCTAGTGCAATAGTGCCTTGATTATCTTCAAATACCTTTGTTTGTGTATAAGGGTATTTTGTCAATGCCTCTGAGTAGCTGTCCTAGGTAGATACATTCTTGAATGGCTGATGCCAAAGACATGTACTCTGCCTCACATGTAGATAAAGCAACAGTAGCTTGTTTTCTTGTTTCCCATGAGATTAGAGAGCTACCTTCGCTTAGACTAGCACAATAACCTGATGTGCTTCTCCTGTCAGACACATCTGACGCCCAGTCAGCGTCACTGTACACTTTCAATCCCAGTTTTTCAGTTTTATTAGGGTCCGCACAGGACCTTTTCAAAAGGAATCCCAAAGGGAGTCCTTTTGCAATGGGACGAAAGGACCCTATTGAAATTGTAATTAGGGTCCGCACAGGACCTTTTCAAAAGGAATCCCAAAGGGAGTCCTTTTGCAATGGGACGAAAGGACCCTATTGAAATTGTAAGGTTTTATTGTTATTATTATTATTCTTTATTATTATTATTCTTCCGCTCCGTTGCGCACTACTTTGACCCCCTTAACATGCTTCAAAACTCACCAAATTTTTTACACACATCCAAAAAGTGGGCCAGATCAAGTTATTCAAAAACCAAACCCCAAAAATCAAATTTGAGCTCTAGCGCACCCTAGGAAAAAAAAAAAACTAAACTGCCTGTAACTCCCACTAGGAAGGTCGTAGAGACATGAAACAAAAACCTGTATGTAGGTCTCCTTTAGACCTACAACTCCTAATGACACATTCTCAGGCGAAAATCAACAGGAAGTTGGCAATTTCCCATTTTATACAAAAATGTACTAAAAACAGTGCTTTTTACGTCTTTGACCTCTAATTTGACCCTCTTAAAATACTTCAAAACTCACCAAACTTCTCACACACATCGGTACTGGTGGAAACTGCAATCTAAAAAAAAAACCGAATCCCAAAACTCAAAATTGTGCTCTACATAATTTTTGGAAAAAACAGAGAAAAAACTGCTCCTCAGAGGAAAAACTCAGACAAAACTGCTTGTAGAGACATGAAAAAAATACCTCTATGTAGGTCTTGCCTAGACCTACATTTCATAGATTGACATCCTTCAGCAAAAATCTACAGGAAGTTTGCTATTCCTCCTTCAAAACAACATTTTTGTTACAACCGGTCACCAAACATCAAACGTTATCGCGTTTGTCGTTTCGGCTTCAAACTGCTACAGGAGAGAGATTGAACCCTTCTGATTAAAAGTTGACGACGGCGTTTTAATTCGTTTAGATTTTACGAGCCTTCAAAGACCCGCAGCACTGATGCTGCTCCGGTGCCAAAAATGACAACGAAAATGCGATTACTCCTTCTTTGTCCTCAATACACACAATAGCCTATAATGACAATGTGAACTCAGACACAACTTCCTCTAACTCCTAGTACGAATATCGTAGAGACACGAAACAAAAACCTCTATGTAGGTCTCACTCAGGACTACCACTGGACAAAAGTATTGGGACACCTAGGACTAGCACCTGCCAAAATGCGGACCCGACCAACGCTGCTTGCAGCTTTAATTTCCTTTGAAAGATAACTTGTTTTCTGCTGTACCTTTGAGGTATCTAAACATGTTTTACTGTGTTCCAGTGTTCGACTGTTGGCTCAGCAAAGTATTGGGATAATTTACTGACCACAAAACTTATGTCTGGACGTGTGCATGTGGACAAGTAGATTAGGCTTCCAACAGCCTCCCTGAGCCTTCTTTGATCTGTCATTTTGTCTGCATCACCTGTGTACTCTAGTTTTGGTTCACATGGAGTCTCTCTGGATTGCAATTTTGCATTTCAAATCTCTCTAAGATTTTGTGAACATATCTCTCTTGAGACATTGTGACTTTACCATTTGTTAGGTCAAAATCTATTCCCAGAAAATGTTTCAATTTTCCTAGATCAGGGGTCGGCAACCCCCGGCTCCGGAGCCTCATGCGGCTCCTTGACCACTCTGATGCGGCTCAGCTACATACATGCCGACCCCCCCGATTTTCCCAGGAGATTTATGGATCTCAGTGTCTCTCATAGATTACTCCCAGGGAAAAAATAATCCTATTTACACTATAATTACTAAATAAAGGGCGTGCCCTAATTGCACTGCAGTAATTGTCTTCTATAGCATTTACATACAGCGTGCCAGTCCAGCCACATGTTGCATGTTGTTATTACTTGCACACACACGGGAGACAGCAAAGCATACTTACTCATCAGCCACACAGCTTACACTGACGGTAGCCGTATCAAACAACTTTAACATTGTTACGTTACAAATATGCGCCACACTGTGAACCCACACCAAAAAAGAATGAAAAACACATTTCTGGAGAACATCCCACCGTAACACAACATAAACACAACATAACCATTACCCAGAATCCCATGCAGCCCTAACTCTTCCGGTCTACATTATACACCCCCGCTACCACCAAATCCCCCACACATCAACCCCCCCCCCCCCCCCTCTCCGTGCGTTGGTTGAGCGGAAGAGTTAGGGCTGCATGGGATTCTGGGTATTGGCACCGTCAGTGTAAGATGTGTGGCTGCTGAGTTAGTACGCCTTGCTGTCACTTACGTGAGCAAGCTGAAATTGCATTCTACGTGTGGTCGAGCAGGTACACCGTTAGGGCGGACTGTAGAGGGCGCCAAATTCAGTGTCATCACGCTCTGATATTCGGGAGTCTCCCGGGAAAAATGAGAGGGTTGGCAAGTATGACGCTATCAAGCGCCATTCATTCAAAACTCGCGGGCTGCACTAACATCAAATTTCCACATTAAAGTGCGTGCCGGTGCGTGTGTCGGAGACCCCTGGTTAACAAAGCATTTAAGCTTTGTATGCGGTGTTTTTCATTTTAAATTTAAAATTTTTTTTTGTGGCTCCCATTACTTTAATTTGTGAAACTTGCCAAAATGGCTCTTTGAGTGGTAAAGGTTGCCGACCCCTGTCCTAGATCCTTCATTTTGAATCTTTCAGCGAGCATCATTTTCACACTGTTGAGTACACCATTGTTTTTAGATGCTGTGATGAGATCGTCTACCCATACAAGTAAAATCACTTTCTCATAATGCTCCTCTCGTGAGTACACACAATGATCAGCAGAATTTTGTACAAAACCATTCTCAGTTAGACATGTGTGCAACATTGCGTTCCAATTTCTACCGGACTGTTTCAAACCGTAGAGAGACGTGTGCAATTTACACACTAGCTTTTCACCTGTGACTGATTCTTTCTCATAGCCTTCTGGCTGTTCGATATAAATTTCGCAATCGATCGGGGCGTGAAGATAAGCAGTCTTTACATCCAGCTGGTGCGGCACTAGCTCCTCTTGTGCCGCCTTTTGCATGATCACCCTCACACTTGTCATGTCTGCTGTGGGTGAAAATGTCTCTTTGTAGTCAGTTCCCTTTTTCTGACTGTAGCCTTTCGCTACGAACCTCGCTTTGTATTTATCTGTTCCGTCAATGTCACTCTTGAGGGCATAGACCCATTTTCCCCCCACTGCCTGTTTGCCCGGTGGCAAATGGGTGAGGCTAAAGGTGTCGTTTTCCTCCAGTGACTTCACCTCATCATCCATAGCATTTTTCCACTGCCTTGATTTGTTTGACATTATCGCTTCCTTGTAGGTCTGAGGAATGTCACATACTGCTCTGTAGCAAGAGTCCACGCATGTTACAAATGTGTCCATTGTATCCTCAGTCTCAAACTCCTGTAAGTGAACCGGCCTCCTCCTGGTTCGCGATGGGTTCCTTCTGTTTACAGTGTCAGTGACTCTACCCAGTGTGCGTTCGTCTGTTCAGGTAAAGTCTCAGAAACACCCTGTAAACCTTGATCTGGTACATTTTCAACCTTGTCATCATCAACACAAATTTCTCTTTCATTAACCCTGGGTTGTACATCACCATACCCCATGTATGACTCACATGTTTGTGTTTCTTTTTCTGTTGCAGTTTTGGTTGTGAATTTTACCAATCTATGTTTCTGAACTTTCTCTTGTTCTGGGTAGTACTCCAGGTAGGCTGGGCTGTTTTTATCGTAACCCACAAAAACACCCTGCTCACACCTAGAGTCTAGCTTGCCCTTGGCTTGTTGCTGGTAAGCATAGCACACTGATCCAAATTTTTGCATTTTGGAAATGTTTGGTTCTTTCCCTGCGAACAACTCGTATGGTGTTTTCTGTTTACGCCTAGAGTAGCATCTGTTCCGTACATAGGCCGCTGTCTGTACAGCGTAGTTCCACAGCTTATTTGGTAAGTTACTTTCTAGCAGCAAGCATCTGCCCATCTCATAAAGCAGGGGTGTCAAACGTATGGCCCGAGGGCCGGATCAGGCCCGCGAACAAGTTTTATCCGGCCCGCGGGATGAGTTTGCTAAGTATAAAAATGAACCTGAAATTTTTGAATGAAAGAAACAGCTGTTCTATACGTGTCCACTGGATGTCACAATCGCAATTCTTTGTATCTTTGTAGATGATGCTACATATGTACAAAATAAACCACTTGATGTTAGTACATCAGTCGAGGAAAATGATCAAACTACATAAATAACATCTTGTAATTTGATTTTGATATCATTTTTTTTATCTTGATAGATTAAAAATTAACACCAATGAGTTGACTGATGAACATTATCACATAATTTATTCAAAAAATATAAATAACGACAAATAAAGTATATATACTATTAACTGCAAAAGGCAATTGTACAAAAAAAAGCAAAAAAAACCAACATTATGATTTGTACAATTTCAGAATGTGCTTGTTCTATTTTTAAACAAAGAAAACAATCTGAAGTTGTCTTAATTTTGAAGTTATCGTGCCGTGATTTACCAGTCCGGCCCACTTGGGAGTAGATTTTTCTCCAATGTGGCCCCCGATCTAAAATGAGTTTGACACCTCTGTCATAAAGGGTTCTCCACCCTCTCTCGGCCGTGCCATTTTGGTGTGGTGAATAGGGTGCAGACGTTTCATGTCTAATCCTATTCCTTATTAACAGTGCCTGGAACTCTTTGCTTGTATACTCAGAACCATTATCTGATCTGATGCACCCAACCTCACCGTATGGTGCTACGTCAGCTAAAAACCGTTCTGTTGCGAGCACTGCATGACTTTTAGACCTTAGAAAGTACACCATCATGGTACCAGAATAGTCATCAGTAAATATTTGTGCATATTTGTGACCATCAATGCTAGGCGTTTGCATGGGACCGGCTAGGTCAGTGTGGACTAGTTCCAAGGGTTTCTTAGCCCTCCTGTCAGGCTCCTTGTTTCTCGTCTGGGTAAATTTTCCTTTTGTGCACACTTCACATAATTGTGCTGGTTTAGCCGCACTCCCTTTTATCTCCATGCCTCTCACTACACCTTGTAATTTTTTGCACATCTTCATAATTACAATGGCCTAAAATTCCATGCCATGTTTGTACATCATGACACACTTTACATAGATCAATATCAGTTTGAACAGTAGGCAAGTAATACAGATTACCACTTTCGTGTATGTCAAACCTGCTACCGTCCCTTGTGACCATGCGATTGTCCCCTTTCTCGAAGGTGATCGTCGCTCCTCCATTTGTGGCACGCGCCACGGAAAATATGTCATGTGGATATGTGGGCATGTACAGAGCATCCCTCAGTTGTGCTCTGTGCTGTCGTCCAGCGCTGTCCTGCAGACAGATGGTCGCTGTTCCTCTTCTCTGTGCTATTCCACTGCATTTGGTTCCGTCTGCTAGCTCCACTGAATGAGAGTCAGGTTGAAACGTGTCATCGAAGCTTTTAAACTTTTCTATGTCATTCACAATATGTGATGTTGCTCCTCCGTCGACCATAATGCCTTTCATCTTCACGCTGCCTGGTGGTCTCTCCTTCCTTGCGTCGTTTGCCTTGAAGAAATGGTCCTCTTCCACGACCTTTCTCGCGCCATCTCGTTCCCCCTTTTTCTTGCACAGCGACTCTTCGTGTGTGTTACTTTTGCAGTATCCACACCATACTTTTCTGGAACACTTTCTTGCTTTTGTGCCCCTTTATTCCACATCTGTAGCACGTCACGTTGGCATCTTCATCTTTTCTATTGCCAGCTTGTGCCCTTGGTGGACCTCTGCCCTGTTTTACATGGGTCTTCATCACATTGTCTGTAGATTCTGTCTTCTTCATTTTCTCGCTCTCTTCATAAACTCTTAGTCTCCTTTTAAAGTCTGCAAATGTAACTATCTTCATTTTGTGTTACATGGACTGCTAAGGGCTTGAAGGATTCTGGTAGCCCATTTATCACCATGGCTACATTTAGTCCGTCACTCATGGTTTCACCAGCGTCTTTTAGGGCCATGATAATGTTCTCTGCTCTTATAATGTAGTCTGTAACATTCTCACCTTCTCCCATGTGTAGCTTGGTGAGTGATGTGTACAGATCGATGATCCTCGGCTTACTTTTTCCGGAGTAGTGTTCTCTCAGTATTTTCAGGGCTTGTCTGCCATCATCTGCAGCCTCGTGTCTTATTAAGGCTAAGCTTTTGTCATCAATGAGTCTGATCAGTTCAGCATAACAGTCAGTATTCTTCCTCCTATGTTCAGCTTGAGCTTCTTCGTTGCCAGATGGCGCATTCAGGATCGCCTCTTTTAATTTTAGAATGTGTAGATGACCTAAAAATCTTGTTTCCCACAGGTCATATTTTTCATCTGATCCATCAAAAAGAAGTTGCGGGGCTGGTGTCGCCATTCTGTTAGCCGTCTCGCGTATTGCGTCGCGAAAAACTTCTTCCGAGCTTTACTCACTTTATCTCCAAGTTGTCCACAGAAGCTCCGTGTTAATCCGTCACGTTAAACTTCCTCCAACTCTTCCTGGGCCCATAACCTGTCACGTTTCAGTGCACAGTGTCCACACGTATCGGAGAATAAAGTAATACTCTTAATCTTTAGCCTAATGGCATATTTATTACAAGTAGCGGCTGAAAATGGCGCGTCTCACAAAGAGAGCGTAATGACGTCACATCCTGTGTACGTACCGTAAACATATAGAACGTACAGCACAACACAATAGGTACCGTAATGCAATGAGTAAGGGCGCAATCCAAACACAACATTTAACACTTTCAACCCATATTCAATTGAATGCACTACAAAGACAAGATATTTGATGTTCAAACTCATAAACTTTTTTTTTTTTTTGCAAATCATTAACATAGAATTTCATGGCTGCAACACGTGCCAAAGTAGTTGGGAAAGGGCATGTTCACCACTGTGTTACGTGGCCTTTCCTTTTAACAACACCCAGTAAACGTTTGGGAACTGAGGAGACACATTTTTTAAGCTTCTCAGGTGGAATTCTTTCCCATTCTTGCTTGATGTACAGCTTAAGTTGTTCAACAGTCCGGGGGTCTCCGTTGTGGTATTTTAGGCTTCATAATGCGCCACACATTTTCAATGGGAGACAGGTCTGGACTACAGGCAGGCCAGTCTAGTACCCGCACTCTTTTACTATGAAGCCACGTTGATGTAAAACGTAGCTTGGCATTGTCTTGCTGAAATAAGCAGGGGCGTCCATGGTAACGTTGCTTGGAGGGCAACATATGTTGCTCCAAAACCTGTATGTACCTTTCAGCATTAATAGCGCCTTCACAGATGTGTAAGTTACCCATGTCTTGGGCACTAATACACCCCCATACCATCACAGATGCCGGCTTTTCCACTTTGCGCCTATAACTATCCGGATGGTTCTTTTCCTCTTTGGTCCGGAGGACACAACATCCACAGTTTCCAAAAACAATTTGAAATGTGGACTCGTCAGACCACAGAACACTTTTCCACTTTGTATCAGTCCATCTTAGATGAGCTCAGGCCCAGCGAAGCCGGCAGCGTTTCTGGGTGTTGTTGATAAACGGTTTTCGCCTTGCATAGGAGAGTTTTAACTTGCACTTACAGATGTAGCGACCAACTGTAGTTACTGACAGTGGGTTTCTGAAGTGTTCCTGAGCCCACGTGGTGATATCCTTTACACACTGATGTCGCTTGTTGATGCAGTACAGCCTGAGGGATGGAAGGTCACGGGCTTAGCTGCTTACGTGCAGTGATTTCTCCAGATTCTCTGAACCCTTTGATGATATTACGGACCGTAGATGGTGAAATCCCTAAATTCCTTGCAATAGCTGGTTGAGAAAGGTTTTTCTTAAACTGTTCAACAATTTGCTCACACATTTGTTGACAAAGTGGTGACCCTCACCCCATCCTTGTTTGTGAATGACTGAGCATTTCATGGAATCTACTTTTATACCCAATGATGGCACCCACCTGTTCCCAATTTGCCTGTTCACCTGTGGGATGTTCCAAATAAGTGTTTGATGAGCATTCCTCAACTTTATCAGTATTTATTGCCACCTTTCCCAACTTCTTTGTCACGTGTTGCTGGCATCAAATTCTAAAGTTAATGATTATTTGCACAAAAAAAATGTTTATCAGTTTGAACATCAAATATGTTGTCTTTGTAGCATATTCAACTGAATATGGGTTGAAAATGATTTGCAAATCATTGTATTCCGTTTATATTTACATCTAACACAATTTCCCAACTCATATGGAAACGGGGTTTGTAAATAATTAAACCAACAATGCTCAAAACTATGGCTGTGTATAAAGGGAAATACTGTAAAATCTTTGTCGTTGTCCTGATACTTGAGGGCCTAACTGCACCAGCATAATTGTAATGCATTTTAAATATTTGATTTCATTGTGTAACGGCTGCTGCAAACCTTTTTTCCGTGCTTCATTTATGAACGACTTTATCCGCCAGCTGTTCGAATGCGTGTTTTGTTTCCAAAGTGTTCCACCGTAGATTTTCGGTTGAGAGGTGTAATGACCGTCGTATTGGCAACCTCAGGATCCATACCCGGCGTTCAATGTGTGGGGTGACGTTTATGTTTGACCCTCTCCACTTTTGCTGCAAAATATCTCTGATTGCAGGCCTGAGGCAATGATGCATGTTATGATCAATATGTAGAGATACTGTTGCAGCTCACTTTGTAGGTTTCCAGAGGGAGAAAAAAGATGAACACCTAAAAGCTACTGCACTGCTTTGTTGGTCATGCTCCCTCTGTGAGTCCTCTTCATAGTCCGCCTGGACGGTTTTTGCAACAAATATAGTTTACAAATTGTGTACAGAATTGTGTTGGATTATAAACCAAAATGAACTGGTTATAATAGTAGTGCAGTGATTCTCAAACAGTGGTAGGCGGGCTCCATCTAGTGCAGGGGTCGGCAACCCAAAATGTTGAAAGAGCCATATTGGAGCAAAAAATTAATAAAAAATTTGTCTGGAGCCGCAAAAAATTAAAATACTTATATAAGTGTTATAATGATGGAGAACACATGATGTAAGTAGCTAATTAGCTATATTAGCCTACTATCAAAAGTATGTGTCGCAGGCTGATGCAAATCTTTGTTGACAGAAATGTTGAAATATATGTATTCTACACATTTTTACAACATTGGAAAACATTAGTAAAACTTCTCAGAGGGTGATATAACTCCTGGACATGACTGACTTAGAATGGCCAAAGGTATAGATGTGTGTGTGTGTCCAAGTTAAAGGAAACGGCAGGCTGTTTTCTTCTAATTTAAATCTTTGCAAGCTGGGTAACGTTTGCTGTGGTCTGGAACAACATGGCACACAAACAACCATCATAACTGCAGCCAGTATTACATACAGATAATGTGTTATGAAAGATGGAAAAGTAAAGTAAATACACAGAGGACATAAGTAAAGGACATTAAATATACCTACACATGAGGCATACTTATGCAATATGTACATACAGCTAGCCTTAATAGCGTGTTAGCTTTGATTAGCTTGCAGTCATGCAGTGACCAAATATGCCTGATTAGCACTCCAACAAGTCAATAACATAAACAAAGCTTACCTTTGCGCATTCAAGCACAGTATAAAACATTTGGTGGACAAAATGAGACAGAGTGGCATAAAACACGTCTTTCTGTGGCAGCGTCGAATAAAGTTATACATATGAACAAACTGTTGAGTCACTGTCCACACAACGGTGAGTTCAAGGGCAGCTGAAATTAGTAGGACAAAACGGCGCTCGCCAAATACTCTCATCAGTGAAGCATAAACACAAACATATTAAACAATGGGATTTCTAACAATTAGGAAGGTTTGTGTCGTGTTTGTCCTCCTACAGAAACCATATTACAACAAAAAACATGCCTTTCACCCCATTTTTTTCCCTTTCCATACATTTTCGAAAAAGCTTCATGGAGCCACCAGGGCGCCGCTAAAGAGCCGCATGTGGCTCTCGAGCCGCAGGTAGCTGACCCCTGATCTAGTGGTACGCCAAATTACAGTGTTTTTTTTCTCATATTAAAATACAGTGTTACTGTTCAAAGTGTTTGATATTACTGTGGCCAAAATATCAACAACCATATTTGAGCCACACCCACCAAATTTTAGAAGATTATTTTTCCATTTTATTAGCCAAACCGGACTATAAAACACAAATATAAAAGTTGTCAAATGAAATATTTGTAAATGTTTATTTACATACCTTAGTTGTTTCCAAACGACTGATCAAACAAAACAGACGTCATCGTCATGGACCCACTAGCAACGAATGCTTGCTCTCCAATCAGCTAAACGGACTCAAAAATTCTGAATTTACGAAACTGAAACAATAAAAAAAACAAAGCCGTTGTAAGTTTAAAATACTAACATAGGCACTTGTAAACGTGTTAGCATATGTTTCGATAATGCTAAAGACGCTAGCTTGATTACATTACAATAGCATGTGCACATGTCAGTGACGTGCGGTGAGGTTTATGGCTGGTGAGGCACTGACTTCATCACAGTCAGATTTACAAACATATGAACCCTAAAGAGTATCTTATTCACCATTTGATTGGCAGCAGTTAACGGGTTATGTTTAAAAGCTCATACCAGCATTCTTCCCTGCTTGGCACTCAGCATCAAGGGTTGGAATTGGGGGCTAAATCACCAAAAATTATTCCCGGGCGTGGCGCCGCTGCTGCCCACTGCTCCCCACTGCTCCCCTCACCTCCCAGGGGGGGATCAAGTGGATGGGTCAAATGCAGAGGAAAAATGTCATTACACCTAGTGCAGGGGTCGGCAACCTTTACCACTCAAAGAGCCATTTTGGCAAGTTTCACAAATTAAAGAAAATAATGGGAGCCACAAAAAAATTGTTTAAATTTAAAATGAAAAACACAGCATAATAATAATAATAATAATGGATTAGATTTATATAGCGCTTTTCTAGACACTCAAAGCGCTTCACAGAGAAGTGAGTACCCATCATTCATTTTTACAACTCATTCATTCATCATTCATTCTCCGGTGTGAGCGGCACCGGGGGCAAGGGTGAAGTGTCCTGCCCAAGGACACAACGGCAGCGATTTTTGGATGGTAAGAGGCGGGGAGCGAACCTGCAACCCTCAGGTTTCTGGCAAGGCCGCTCTACCCACTACGCCATGCCGCCCCCATACAAAGCTTAAATGCTTTGTGCTATGTTAACCAGGGGTCTCAGACACACGCACCGGCACGCACTTCAATGTGGAAATTTGATGTTAGTGCGGCCCGCGAGTTTTGAATGAATGGCGCTTGATCGCGTCATACTTGCCAATCCCCTCATTTTTTTCGGGAGACTCCCGAATATCAGGGCGTGATGGCACTGCTTTTGACGCCCTCTACAGCCTGCCCAAACAGTGTACATGCTCGACCACATGTAGAATGCAGTTTCAGCTTGCTCACGTAAGTGACAGCAAGGCGTGCTAGGTCAGCAGCCACACAGCTTACACTGACGGTATAGCCGTATAAAACAACTTTAACACTGTTATGTTACAAATATGCGCCACACTTTGAACCCACACCAAAAAAGAATGACAAACACATTTCTGGAGAACATCTGCACTGTAACACAACATAAACACAACACAACCAATACCCAGAATCCCATGCAGCCCTAACTCTTCCGCTCAACCAACGCACGGAGGGGGGGTTTGATGTGTGGGGGGATTTGGTGGTAGCGGGGGTGTATAATCTAGACCGGAAGAGTTAGGGCTGCATGGGATTCTGGGTATTGGTTGTGTTGTGTTTATGTTGTGTTACGGTGGGATGTTCTCCAGAAATGTGTTTTTCATTCTTTTTTGGTGTGGGTTCACAGTGTGGCGCATATTTGTAACGTAACAATGTTAAAGTTGTTTGATACGGCTACCGTCAGTGTAAGCTGTGTGGCTGATGACTAAGTATGCTTTGCTGTCTCCTATGTGTGCGAGTAAAAGCTACATTCAACATGTGGCCGGGCTGGCACGCTGTTTGTAAATGCTATAGAGAACAATTACTACAGTGCAATCAGGGCACTCTCTTAATTTAGTAATTAGAGTGAAAATAGGATTATATTTTCCCTGGGAGTTATCTAGGAAAGGCACTGAGATCCATAAGTCTCCTGGGTAAATCGGGGGGGTCGGTAAGTATGCAGCTGAGCCGCATCAGAGTGGTCAAAGAGCCGCATGCGGCTCCGGAGCCGCGGGTTGCCGACCCCTGACCTAGTGTGTGTGTGTCAATCATTGGTACTTTAACTTAACTTTAACTTTACACATACAAACTGTAGCACACAAAAAAGCACATTTAATTAAAAAAACTTTATTATGGTCTTACCTTTACTTATAAATGAAGTCCATGCGCCGCTATTGTGCTGGATTAATGCACCCCCGCCGTAGAATGCACCCCCTGACGGGAGTGTTGTATCAACTAAAGCCCACACTTAAACTTTCCTTGTGCAAGATTCAATGTATTTTAAAAAGTTATTTAATAAGAAGCCAAAAAGTGCAAAAACAATAATGTTCGTGTTGGAGGAGTTGTGAATGAATTAAATATGAAATCCATGCTGCAGTCTGCAGGTGTACCTAATGTTGTGGCCCAGCAGTCATTCTCAACTCCTCCAACACGAACATTATTGTTTTTGCACTTTTTGGCTTCTTATTAAATAACTTTTTTAAATAGATTCAATCTTGCACGTGGAAAGTTTAAGTGTGGGCTTTAGTTGATACAACACTCCCGTCAGGGGGTGCATTCTACGGTGGGGGTGCATTCTCTACCACCAGGAGGCAGGATTACTGCGAGCCTCAGCCAGTGCGTCTTCGCAGCAGTTTTATGAACGCTCAGCACAAGAAATACGTTACACACATACAGTTGTTGACAAAATACACTGTACATTATATACCTCAGCTAACTAAACTATGGAAATGTATAATATAGTTCATATAGCAATACGGTCTCACTGCACAGCAGGCCAGCAGTTAGCCGAGTCCACAATCCATGTTGAGGCACAACGCAGTGACATGCCTCAACTGGCTGCTGATCACCGCACCGTCTCTTCTCAGTATTTGAACGGCAAATGTGAAAATTCAGCGATTTTGAATAAAAATAATCTAAAACTGGTGAAGTTAAATGGAAAATAACTTTATAGTATAATCACTGGATACATATAACAATTTAATTAATTTTTTTTCTTTTTACCTTTTTTTTCTTTCCATGATGGCACGTGAGGCCCCGCCTCACCTGCCTCCCCTGACTGCACGTCACTGGCACATGTGCATTGAACACTCCTACAGACAAGGTTTAGTAAGTGTAAATCGGTTTAGTTATATTGAAAAACCTACAAACGTTGCTTGGAGTGATAAATGAAGAATCCTCTCGAGCAGAAACCCTATGGACGGTTTTACTTCCGGTTGAAAGCACAAAAGGGGACGTACGTTTTCAACCCGCAGCACCTGAAGTTAGCACAAATAATAACACACCTGTTCAGCGCGTTATTAAAACAATTTGTTGAATATAAAACATTATGGCTGTTGTCAAAGAAAAATCCATAAAGTGGGGCATCGTTTTATAGCGTTTATATAATAATAATATTTAATATAATATATATAATTTTTATTTTTATTTATTTTTTATTATTTATTTATTTATTATTTTATTATTTTATTTATATAAATATAAATTATTTATTATTTATTTATTTATTTATTTATTTATTATATTTTATTTATTTTTATTTTATTATTTATTATACATATAATTTAATATATAATAATAATTATTTATTGTCCGTAAAATATGGTATCATAGTTAAATAAAACCTCTTTTTTGTAATGAATATTCAGGCCTACTACGCTACTGTATTTTAATGTTGGTCATTATGGTGGTACTTGGAGAGACAAGTTTTTCTGAGATGAGTGTTAAAAGTTTGAGAACCACTGTGCATGTTTATAGCTCACATTTCTGCATGTGCATTCTTTCCCCACTAGATGGCAGTGTGCAAAAGCAGCTTGAAACAATATGCTTTAACTTGCCATGTACTGGTCTTCTTCCCTTTTACCTGTCAGTCATCCAATAATAAGTTTAAGAGATTGCCCCAGTGAGTGTGTAGTGGCTTAAGTCACTCACACATTCTACTCTCACCTCGAGGGGGATACGCTCTTCCTCTCCAGCCCCCTCATTCCCGCCTTATCTCTGCCTCCAAAGCTTGTTTGCTTGCAAAATGTCAGGCACGGTGAAAGGAATTTTGGTTATGCAACACATAAATCTATGCTCTCTTGTTGTTTTTTTCCCCCGTAGTGCGGGGGAAAATGCTTTATGGTTGCAGACCCCCACTCAAAAAAATCCCTGCATATATGCATCCCATAGAGTCTGCATATTTTAGCTGGTTGTGTATTTATATATTCAGTAGGAGATGTGACGGCTTCAAGTCTGCATGAGATGACCCCCGGACACCTTTTATAGCTGACAAAGTGGTACATTTGGAGGATTAGCCAAGTTTTAAAGCTGAAAACACGGATAATGAGGCATTAGGGGCTTGTATGGCGGCTTATGACAAATACAAAAGATAGATACGGGGGGGAAAAAGCTGCACGTAATTATGGAAATTACGCGGGTGACCTCGGAAATATTTGCAGTGACCTCTCCGAGACTAAAGAGGGATTAATGGTAAATGGAAGAGGGCTGAGGAAGTGTGAGTGTGTGTCTGTTTTGGAGGAAATACACTCGAGCCGGCTAGTTTTCACTGTGGGAGGAAGGCGGGGAAGGAAACCTGAAAGGAGCTGTTTGCTTGGCGCACATGAGGGCAAGAACATGGGAACAAAAACAGGATGGAACATTCTGGATTAAAAAAAAAAATGCTGTTGACAACAGAGGGAGTTGGTGACAGTAGGAAACCGTGTTCTTCCACTATATTGGTACCAGTAAGAAGGACACCATGTGGATAAAAGGGCCGTTTTACCAAGGCATGAAAGTATGACACTGTAGCATCATTGAGAAGGCATCAGAGCACGTACACTATATTACCAAAAGTATTTGGCCACCCATCCAAAGGATCACAATCAGGTGTCCTAATCACTTGTCCCGGCCACAGGTGTATAAAATCCAGCACTTAGGCATGGAGACGGTTTCTAGCAACATTTGTGAAAGAATGGGCCGCTCTCAGGGATTTCCAGCGTGGAACTGTCATAGGATGCCACCTGTGCAACTGATCCAGTCTTGAAATATTCCAAAGTCAACTGTGGGCTTTATTATAAGAAAATGGAAGAGTTTGGGAACAACAGCAACTCAGCCCCAAAGTGGTAGGCCATGTAAACTGACAGGGAGGGGTCAGCGGATGCTGAAGTGCATAGTGCAAAGACTTTCTGCACAGTCAGTTGCTACAGAGCTCCAAACTTCATGTGACCTTCCAATTAGCCCACGTACAGTACGCAGAGAGCTTCATGGAATGGGGTTTCATGGCCGAGCAGATGTCTCTAAGCCATACATCACCAAGTCCAATGCAAAGCATCGGATGCAGTGGTGTAAAGCACGTCGCCACTGGACTCTAGAGCAGTGGAGACACGTTCTCTGGAGTGATGAATCACGCTTTTCATCTGGCAATCTGATGGACGAGTCTGGGTTTGGAGGTTGCCAGGAGAACGCTACATTTCGGACTGCATTGTGCTGAGTGTGAGATTTGGTGGAGGATGAATTATGGTGTGGGCTTGTTTTAGTTCCAGTGAAAGGAACTTTGAATGCTCCAGGATACCAAAACATTTTGGACAATTCCATGCTCCCAACCTTGTGGGAACAGTTTGGAGCGGGCCCCTTCCGCTTCCAACATGACTGTGCACCAGTGCACAAAGCAAGGTCCATAAAGACATGGATGACAGAGTCTGGTGTGGATGAACTTGACTGGCCTGCACAGAGTCCTGACCTGAACCCGATAAAACACCTTTGGGATGAATTAGAATAGAGACTTAGAGCCAGGCCTTCTCGACCAACATCAGTGTGTGACCTCACCAATGCGCTTTTGGAAGAATGGTGGAAAATTCCTATAAACACACTCCGCAACCTTGTGGACAGCCTTCCCAGAAGAGTTGAAGCTGTAATAACTGCAAAAGGTGGACCGACATCTTATTGAACCCTATGGGTTAGGAATGGGATGGCACTTCAAGTTCATATGTGAGTCAAGGCAGGTGGCCAAATACTTTTGGCAATATAGTGTATCTCTCATTCAGAGTAATTGGGTTTAGTTACTCCACACTAAACTCATCTAAGCATGCGTTTCTGGGACCATTTGGTCCAGTGAAGGGCCTCCTCCAAACTGATACCGCAAAGTTGGAAGCGTATAATTGTCCAACATGTCCGCACTATCTCCGGCTCCCACTTACTTACGCGCCATGTACACCTTTTAATTTCAGTGGCAAGACCCTTGCAGAAAATCATAAAGGGGGATATTTTTGCTGCGTGCTTTGAATGGGGAAAAAGAAGCACTGAGTGGGGAGATATATAAAAAAAGAAATAAAAGTGCTGTTTAATCAGATCAATCCACTTTTGAATTGCGATTTATCATGATTAATCAGTCAATTCATTTCTTGCACAATTTTAATTCACTTTAAAGGCCTACTGAAACCCACTACTACCGACCACGCAGTCTGATAGTTTATATGTTAATGATGAAATCTTAACATTGCAACACATGCCAATACGGCCGGGTTAACTTATAAAGTGCAATTTTAAACTTCCCAGGAAACTTCCGCTTGAAAACGTCGCGGTATGATGACGTATGCGCGTGACGTCACGAGGGCAAGGGAAGTGTTTGGACCCAATTCAAATACCTCTGTTTTCTTCGACAAAATTCCACAGTATTCTGGACATCTGTGTTGGTGAATCTTTTGCAATTTGTTTAATGGACAATGGAGACTGCAAATAAGAAAGTTGTAGGTGCGATCGGTGGAGCGGCGGACTACAGCAACACCAACACCAGGAGGTTGTGTTGTGTTTTGAGCAGGATAGCAGACGCACTACAGTGAGTAAGCCCGCCGCCGCATCTAAGTTAGCTTCTGTTTTTTTAGCTTCGCCAAGCTGAATATTATTAATCGTGTATTTACATGTTCATGGTTTAATAGTATTTTTGATCTTCTGTCTATCCATCCAGTCAGGGTTTTTTTTATTTAGTTTCTATCTGCATTTGAGACTGCTATGCTATCACGTTGGCTACGTAGCTAGGTTAGCTTCTATTTTTTTAGCTTCGAAAAGCTGAATATTATTAATCGTGTATTTACATGTTCATGGTTTAAAAGTATTTTTGATCTTCTGTCTATCCATCCAGTCAGGGTTTTTTTATTTAGTTTCTATCTGCATTTGAGACTGCTATGCTATCACGTTGGCTACGTCGCTAGGTTAGCGTCTATTTTTTTTAGCTTCGAATAGCTGAATATTATTAATCGTGTATTTACATGTTCATGGTTTAATAGTATTTTTGATCTTCTGTCTATCCATCCAGTCAGGTTTTTTTTATTTAGTTTCTATCTGCATTTGAGACTGCTATGCTATCACGTTGGCTACATAGCTAGGTTAGCGTCTATTTTTTTAGCTTCGAAAAGCTGAATATTATTAATCGTGTATTTACATGTTCATGGTTTAATAGTATTTTTGATCTTCTGTCTATCCATCCAGTCAGGGTTTTTTTAAATTTAGTTTCTATCTGCATTTGAGACTGCTATGCTATCACGTTGGCTACGTTGCTAGGTTAGCTTCTATTTTTTTTAGCTTTGCAAAGCTGAATATTATTAATCGTGTATTTACATGTTCAGTCACTGTGAATGTCCATTTCGCGTTCTCGACTCTCATTTTCAAGAGGATATAGTATCTGAGGTGGTTTAAAATACAAATCTGTGATCTACAATAGAAAAAGGAGAGAGTGTGGAATCCAATGAGCCAGCTTGTACCTAAGTTACGGTCAGCGAAAAAAGATACGTCCATCACTGCCTCTCAAGTCCTTCACTGTAACGTTCCTCATCTACGAATCTTTCATCCTCGCTCAAATTAATGGGGTAATCGTCACTTTCTCGGTCCGAATCTCTCTCGCTCCATTGTAAACAATGGGGAATTGTGAGGAATACTAGCTCCTGTGACGTCACGCTACTTCCGGTACAGGCAAGGCTTTTTTTTATCAGCGAGCAAAAGTTGCGAACTTTATCGTCGATTTTCTCTACTAAATCCTTTCAGCAAAAATATGGCAATATCGCGAAATGATCAAGTATGACACATAGAATGGATCTGCTATTCCCGTTTAAATAAAAACAAATTCATTTCAGTAGGCCTTTAAATGTTCAAATCCAGGCTGAAAACACTTTTATCTAACTGAGTATGACGAATGAAAGTATTTTACCTAATTTTTAAAATTCTAATTCAATTATGATTGAATTCTTTTTATTTATGATTTTATTTACCTTCTTGGAATGTTAGGCATCTGTAGAGCACTTTAAATCGCCTTTTGTACAGATTGTGCTGTATGAATAAACTCGCCCTGCATTGTCTCAATATTACCAAAACAAACCTTTTATTGTCAGAATGTCATACAGATGTACACATTATGTATATTTAGTAAAACATTAAAATATATATTTTTACTAAATATACATAATTATATTTGCTTATCTTTGCACTAGGGTAAGCATTGACCTGGTCACTGAGCGAATAACACACGCCGCTTTTAAAGTAAAGAAATATGTGTTGGAAAAATTTGCATTGATAAATTATTAATGTGATCAAACTCCTTAAATTAGACGGCGCTAAAAATTGCACATTGAAAGCCAGCAGTCCAAATTAAAATCTTAGCACAGTGGTTCTCAAACTTTTCCCACCAAGTACCACCTCAGGAAACACTTGGCTCTCCAAGTACCACCATAATGAACATTATTAACATAAAGTAGCATAGTAGTCCTAAGTATTTTCGGCCACTGTAACATTACACAAAGTTTGAACACGAACACTGTTTGAATAAAGGAAAATAAAACACTGTAATTAAATAATGAATAAAATACAATTAATTAAATGTAATTTATTGATTATTTGGCGTACCACTAGATGGAGCCCATACCACAGTTTGACAATCACTGCTATGTGCAATCAACTTTTATTAGTTTTAACATGATTGTGTTTTATTGTCAAAATTGTACTTATTGTCATGCATTAAGTTTTTATTCTGTTTAACTACAAGTTCAAGCGCATGTTTACATCATCCTGGCTTTTTAAGAAGTCCATGCTATGGGAAGCACTTTGGGCTCTATCGGATTACGGGGTTATAACCAGGGGCGTAGCACCAAATTGTGGGATTTTTGAATTGTTAAAGATTGGATTAATATATACTGTATTTCCTTGAATAGCCGCAGGGGCGCTAATTAATTTAAAACCTCTTCTCACTCCTGCGCTTACCAAAAGCATGCGGGATGGGCAAGCATGCGCTAATTATCTTAAAACCTCTTCTCACTCAGACGCTTACCTTATCATGAAAATCACATTTAATAAAAAAAAAACGTTATGGTCTTACCTTTACTTATAGTGTCCACGTGCAGTTGCTTCTGATCAAAGGCAGTCTTCCTTATCTTTCTTCAGTTTTAAAAGTCTCTGGAGATATTCCTTTAATTATTACCTCCTGCTTCGATTGAAAGTCCAGTTTAGAAAACTGTTTTATTTTAGATATGTAATCCTCCATGGTAAAAGTGCAAGCAAACGATCGCTGCTCATGCTTGCTGCTTGTTGTCTTCTTCTGCAGTACCGATCTTCTGCAGTACTGGTAGTCGCAAGAAGGATCACTAGCGCCCTCTACCACCAGGAGGCAGGAGTCATTTAATGACTTCTATTTAACCCGGCGGAAGTGCCAAGCATGCGCTAATTATTTTGCGAAACGAGTTTGACCCGGCTGTAATTCTAGGCAGGCGAATACTATATTCCCGGCGGCAACTCAAGGAAATACGGTATACAACATATCTAAATAATCCCCCACCCCCAATTGATTTGTTTTTTAAGGTTTTTAAAGTTTTTTTTTAAGTGTCAAAAAATTACCGATTACTACTCACTGCAGACTTCATGAGAGCCAACAAACATAATAAAACATCACTTACAGTACAATGTCTACTGTCATTAGGATGCCGACTACTGGGATGTTCATATATTCCCGTTTAGATGAAGAATGTCTCATAATCCTTGCGAAGAAACGAGGTGGGGAACAAACGCTTTTTGTGTCGTTTTTGCTAGTTCCAGGTCCTAAATTGGCTGTCAAAGTGTTCCGACTTGACGGATTATATCCTCAGCCATCTACTTTCCAGATGAGAGGTATTATTTATGATCTACAATAAATTTACAGGGAGCAACGAAACAAAGAAACGGCAGACCACTCGATGATGTAAACATAGGGAGACACTGTAGTGATCACGGCGCTGCTATAAATAGATTGTCTGCGTTAGCGCTTATAATAACAATATCAGTAATATTTGGTTAATATTCAAGTCAAAAAATGTAAATTAAGTATTGTTGGCGCTTTTTGGATGGTTATTTATTTGCTATTATGGGCGGAATAGAGGACCTCCCATTGGCTCCGCTGTAAGTGGGCTTTTATTTATGATTATTTAATATTTAGAATGTCTTTCATAATGATTGTGGACGATAGGCAAAATTCCAAAAAAAGTGCAGTTCCCTTTTGACTGGTACAAATCGATAAAGTACACAAATGGACCTATGGGCAGTCTCGAATGAAGAGTACACAAATATCTCCCAAGTTTGTACCCTTTAAGGTAAAAAACTGGTACCTCTATTGTTGAGAGCCTAGTCAAATGTTTGTGTACTGTATGTATAGCGAAGTTTAAAAATGTATCTCTGTCTGCATTGTTCCCATTGTTGCTTGAAAATACTTGAATTTTATGTTGGGTTTTCCAGTTCTGAACAATTGTTGAATTTTGGAAAAGTAACTGTAAAGTTCTCGAAATGTAATACTGTTCCAACAGTGAATGTCATGCTAGAATGAAAACATTAGATCTGAATTTGCTTAAGAATTTGCAATACTTTGGTTCATAGTATATTGTTAGTGTACAGCATGTGTATTTGAATTTAAGATGATTTTATGATTATTTGCGTGGTCCCCATTGTTGCTAAATTGCATTGGAAATGACAGCAATCCCTCAGTTCTGTTTTTAGTAGGAATCATTCATTATAAATCTAATAATTTTAAAGCTGGAGCTTAAAAAATATATTTACGACCTTCTGAATACATTTTCAACATTTTGAGAGTCCTCTAGACATGAAATAACACCTTTTGGTTAGCTTTACACTCTTTTAGTCTAGTATAGGGCTTGGAAGTGTGACGTAGAAACACATTGAATTGTGCGTTTTGCTGGACTCGGAATATCTTATTTACATGGCTAAATACAAGACTGTGCTTAAGTTTTGTTTTTTTCTTTAACAAGGTCAAATAATTGGTGCCAACATTAGGCATAATTAACTGCAAAAATCACGGTCATGATCGCTTCAGAAAAAAACAAAAACAGCATTTGGTGAGATTATCCTGGGTGTTGTCCCCTTTCCGTCTGAATGCAGCTGGGATAGGCTCCAGCCATCCATGCGACCCCGAGAGGGACAAGCGGTAGAAAATGGATGGATGGATGGTGAGATTATTTTAATTTCCAGCATGGAAGCAAGGCCAAAGGAAGTCCAGTTAGTGAGCTAATAAAAAGGCGATGAATAGCTCGGATAGCAGCTGTGAGATTATCAAACATGACTTTTAACACCATCACCTGGTACATGTTGGTGTGTTCACGACATTTTCACACTGGTAAGCTTGAATCAAAGCCTGTTTTATTCTGTTGCATTTAGTAGGATGTTAGTGTTAGCTACAATAAGCTAAGATTTGGGAAAAAAGCCATACCCATATTCATAGATCAATAACAGAGAAGCCTTTGAATATTTCCCAAATTAAAGCACAGTGTATTACAGGCTTGTAATATATTTAGTTTGAAACAAATTTCTCCAGGAGACACCACACAGTGACAAGTCTTGTTGACTTACCTCTGAAAATACAACAGTCTTCTCTTTGTGAGGTTTTGCCTCAGTGGCCTTGTGGTTAGAGTGTCCGCCTTGAGATCGGTAGGTCGTGAGTTCAAACCCCGGCCGAGTCATACCAAAGACTATAAAATGGCGCCATTTTGTCTTACCATTACCTCCCTGATTGGCACTCAGCATCAAGGGTTGGAATTAGGGGTTAAATCACCAAAATGATTCCTGGGCGTGGCCACTGCTGCTGCTCACTGCTCCCCTCACCTCCCAGGGGGTGATCAAGAGTGATGGGGTCAAATGCAGAGGATAATTTCACCACACCTAGTGTGTGTGTGACAGGCATTGGTACTTTAACTTTAACTTTTTTTACCGACTTGGCATTCTGAAATGTTTGAGCAGTATTAAAAAATGAACTCCTCTGTAGACGACTAAAATACAGGACACGTCCAGAAGCTTGCTTAAAATCTTGCCTATTGGACATGCTCATATGGATCAATTCCACCAATTTGACTTACTTTTTAAGGCCTTTGGAACAGGGTCCAGTTTGTTTCCGTTCAGTCCCTTGATTTTTTTTTCTTTCGTACGATCTATTTTCTTTCAGTTTGTTGCTCCCTTTCACAATAACGCTGTAAACAAAAATTTTGTCCAGCAACCCAGCGCCATGATGCATTGCGAAATCACATGCCCTTTCAATTCCTATAGTCATGCTGCCTGAGACTGAGCCAATCAGTGGCCACCATACTGACATGTGGAATCTCATTGGTTTGGTCTCATCTAGTGGCCGATACTACTATTGATTTTTTGGTGTTTATTCAGCCATTATTATGTTAGAAAATGCTTAATTTAGTACCATAACATTGTAGAATTTGCTTTAAAAAATGAAAAATAAATTAAATACATTGTGATATGTTGAGGCCGCAATATTTGGAGCGCAACGTGACGCTTTGAGTTTTGTGTTTTTAAAAAGGCACTTTGTCTAAAATGTATTGTTATAAAAACATGGACATTGTCGTAAAACTGTCATTTACAACAAACATCTGCAGTATCTGGTGAAATGTTTTATTTATTTTTTTTTTTAATAAAAAAAAAAAATTCCCCCCCCTCCATTGTTTACCTGTATCTCACCTTTTTTGTAAGGGGCGGCGGAAGTTGTCAGACCCGTCAGCGATCCTGTTCTATCTCCCTGTAATGTTTGTCTGATCTTGAATGGGATTGTGCTGAAAATTTTAATTTCCCCTCGGGGATTAATAAAGTATTTCTGATTCTGATTCTGAAATAGTGACGCTCAAAGACTTTGTATGTTATGTTATGAATCCCAGTTTACTCATTTGCTGTTTTGCTGCATTATACCATATATGTTAACATAATACAAATGGTCTTTTCCCTCGTTCATCAGACCTTGAATGCTCACAATTGTTTGTTTTTCAAAAGAGGACAATTTAGAGCAGTGTTTTTCAACCTTTTTTGAGCCAAGGCACATTTTTTGCGTTAGAAAAATCCATAGGCACACCACCAGCAGAAATCATTAAAATACTTTTACAATTGTTGGATATGACTTTAAACCATAACCAAGCATGCATCAATATAGCTCTTGTCTCAAAGTAGGTGTACTGTCACCACCTGTCACATCACGCTGTGATTTATTTTGAGTTTATTGCTGTTTTCCTGTGTGTAGTGTTTTAGTTCTTGTCTTGCGCTCCTATTTTAGT